>NW_026594354.1:997630-1047520 GCF_907164565.1 Psammomys obesus | reverse complement strand
TATCTATCTATCTATCTATCTATCTATCTATCTATCTATCTATCTATCTATCTATCTATCTACCTATCTAAAGCACTTAATTGGGGCTGGCTTAAGTTCAGAGGCTTAGTCCATTATCATCATGGCGGGAAGCATGGCAGCACACAGGGAGACATGGTGTTAGACAGGGAGCTGAGAGTTCTACATCTTGAGGCAAAGGCAGCCAGGAGGAGACTTTGTGCCTCAGGCAGCTCGGGGGAGGCTCTCATTCCAAACTCAAATCCACCCCACAATGACACACTTCCTCCAACATGTCACACCTGCTCTAACAAGGCCATACACCCTAATAATGCTGTTCCTAATGCCATTCCGTAGGGGCCAAATATTCAAACACAGGAGTTTATGCGGGCCATTTCTTTTCAAACCACTGAAGAGCCGAGTAAAATTTTAACTTATGAGGCTTATAGGTAAAAGCCACAGAACAATTAGAGCAGGGACCACAGAGGCTTTTTTTATAAAGATATTCAAGTTCTGCACAACCAAATTTTCCCATATGTTATAATAAAACTGAACAGGCTGTTAAAACAAAATAGTCATTGTGTGTGAATGACTGGATCTTTTGTTGAGCCAAGATAATTCATAGTTTTAGAGGTGATAATTGTAAGATTCTATCAATGTGTGGATATCATGAACTTCTCAGTCTTGGAACTATTGCCATTTAAGGCAAGATACTTTAAAATATATTGAAGTGGTTGTTTTGTGAATTTTTTTGTCATTTCATTAGCATCTCTGCTCTCTCTACTTCTTATTTTCAGCTATTCTTTATTTCATATCTTATTGAAAGGGTTTAGAACAGAACATACACAGAATGCTACATGTCATATGAACAATGGTCAAATGTACATTTTCTTGGTTTGCTACACGGAAAGAAAAGTCAGTATGAAACTTTCAGATCCACGTTTCCTCTGCCTTGCTTCTTCCCAGCCGTTTTGGGTAATTACCCCCATGCAGCCCCACCCTGCCTAGTTTAAATATTTTTTTTAAAGCAATATATGATAGGTGACCATCCTTCCAGAATTTTCTGTAATGGTATGGATCCAAAGGCAGGCAACAACGTAGGAGACATCCCTACTCCCATTGTTAAGGGGACTCACATGTTGACCACACTGCATAGCTGCTACATATATGTAGGGGTCTAGGTCCAGCCTGCGCATGCTCTTTGGTTGGTGGTTCCGTCTCTGCGAGCTCCCATGGGTCCAGGTTAGTTGATTCTGTAGGTCTTCTCTGATGTCCTTGACCCCTCTAGTTCCTTCTATTCTTTCTCCTAGACTCCCCAAACTCACCCTATTGTTTGGCTGTGAGTCTCTGCATCTGTTTCCATGAGCTACTGGATGAGGCCTCTCAGAAGACAGTTAAGCTAGGCTCCTGTCTGCAAGCAGAGCACAGTTTTATTAATAGTGCCGGGGGCTATTAATAGGGGCTGTCTCCGATTTTGTTGCCTGCCTTTGGATCCCTTTCCCCTAGCTGGGCTGCCTTGTCAGGCCTCAGTGGGGGAGCCTACATTTAGTCTTGCTGTGACTTGAAATGTCAGGCTTTCTTCCCTGGGGTGGGTCTCAAGTTGGTCCAGTCATTTGTGGTCATTCCCTCAATCTCTGCTCCATCTTTATCCATACATATTTTGGATGCAAGATAAATTTTTGGTTGAATGTTTTATGGGTGGGTTGGTGTCCCCCACTCTGCATTGGTAGTCCCACCTGACTACAGGAGTTGGAGACTTCAGGCTCCGTATCCCTCGATGTTAGGAGTCTCAGCTAAGATCACCCCCATAAACTCTGAGAAGGCTTCCATATCCCAGCGATGACCTCCTCCCATTTCCATTCTCTCTCCTGGTCCTCCTCTCATCCTTGTTCTCCCCATATCTTATCCCCACTGCCATTATCCTCCGCATCCCCTTTCCCGCTCAGTCCCCTCTATCTACTTCAAAGATGTCTATTTTATTTCTTCTTCTGAGTGAAATTCAACCATTCTTTCTTGGGCCCTACTTGGTTTCTTTGGGTCTGTAGACAGTAGCATGGTTATGCTTTACTTCATGGCTAATGTCGGCTTCTATGTGAGTATATGCCATGCATGTCCTTCTAGGTCTGGGATACCTCACTCAGGATGATCTTTTCTAATTCCTACCATTTGCCTGCAAATTTCATGATTTCTTTGTTTTTAATGACTGAGTAGTATTGCATTGTGTAAATGCACCACATTTTCTTTATGCATTCTTCAGATAAGGGATATCTAGGATGTTTCCAGTTCCAGGCTATTATGAATAAAGCTGCTCTGAACATAGTTGAGCAAGTATATTTGTGGTATGGTGGAGCATCTTTTGGGTATATGCCCAGGAGTGGTATGCCTTGTCTTGAGGTAGATCTATTCCCAGTTTTCTAAGAATCCTCCAGATTGATTTCCAAAGTAGCTTTACGAGTTTGCACTCCCACCAGTAATGGAGCAGGGTTCCCCTTGTTCCACATCCTCTCCAGCATGCACCGTCACTTGTGTTTTTGATCTTAACCATTCTAACTGGTGTAAGATGGAATCTCAGAGTTGTTTTAATTTGCATTTCCCTGATGACTAAGGACATTGAACATGTCTTTAAGTGCTTCTCAGCTGGCTCAACTTTTTAGGCTTTAGATTTTCAAAATTAGTTTCTTATGTTCCTGGAGACATGAGAATGTTTTGTCTCTTCCTGTCTTTGGAGGGCAATAAGTGAAGAGCAGGACCACTGGAAAGGATTCAGGGTGATGAGTGCTTTTAAATCCTCATCATGGCAAAAAGATTAAAAAGGAGCAGGAACTCCACAAGGAGAGCAACAGAACCAGAAAATTTGAACACAGGGATCTTTCCAGAGACTCATACTCCAACCAAGTACCAGGCATGGAGATAACCTAGAACCCCTACACAGATGTAGCCCATGGCAGTTCAATGTCCAAGTGGGTTCCATAGTAATGGGATGAGGGACTGTCTCTGTCATAATCTGATTGGCTTGCTCTGTGATCACCTTCCCCTGAGGGGGGAGCAGCCTAACCAGGCCACAGAAGATGACAATGCAGCAACTCCTGATGAGATATGATAGACTAAGATCAGAAGGAAGGAGAGGGGGACCTTTCTTATCAGTGGACTTGGGGAGGGCATGCGTGAAGAAGGAGGAGGGAAGGTAGGATTGGGAGGGGAGAAGGGCGGGGCTTATGGGTACAAAGTGAATAAAGTGTAATTAATAAAAGTTAAAAAAAAAGGAGCTCATGGCACAGTATCTCTGAAATTACTCATGCTAATACATGCAGGAATCTGTGGGCAATCTTGATAAGACAGGGATGTAAATCATTAACTTCTAATAAGTGTCACTTGCCACGGAGGAAACACCTGCTTGCTGAATATGCTTCTGGGAAGTGGGTGGCCACGTGGGCTGAGGATCAGAGAAGTTCCAAGGCTCTGAGCATGTTGTCCAGAGGTAGTCATTGGTAGCCCTGTTCTACTGACGTGTGCAAATGCAGGGCCCTTTAAGTTTGGGTTTTCGTATTGCACTTTGAGGTTTATACCTAAAGAAGTTGAAGCTGCTCAGATGTAAACCTTGTGTAAATTCTAAATATTCCTCTTGTAAAAACTAAGTAAATGTCAGCTTGGAAGTTTCTGGCATTGTAACATTTTGTCTGAAGAAATGTTAAGCTTCTCATAAAAGAAATTCTTTGGAGAAGAGGAAACCCATTCTGTTTACTTTTGGAAGACTGCTGAGAGCTGTAAGAAGAATTTCTTCACGAGTAGATTTTAGAGCATAATGGCTTCAATAAAGAAGTCCTTATGCATATTTATGGTTTAATACATTGTTTCACCATGAAGGAGTAAATTGATTAGAAAAATGAAATGTAGCAAACAAAGAGAATTATTTTGTAAAAATCCCACCACTCATATCAAATGCATGGCAGATTTATGATAGCAGATGAAAGGCAGTGGCCTGGGAATTGTGTTCTTGTAACTAATCACTAAAGCAGTCTGAAAATGTGATATACTTCTTAGAGAGAGTACCAAGGAGCAGGGCCAAGCCTCAGAAACCATCTTTTTGTTATATTTGCTAAGTGCCAGTTGCAACTGCAAATGAAAACCTGGATCAGCAGCCACTTGGGCAAAGTCTTGTGGGGAATATCAAGTCTTCACAGAATGCTCAGTGACTTCCTAAACAGAGAGTAGCTCCTATTTGGTGGGAGAAATTTGTTATAGAAATGTAGATATTTAGCAGTTTTGAGAGATTCAGTCTTTGCGTTAAAGCTGCAGCATGCATTGCAAGGCTCTGACATTGATTTCTTCTATGCTTCTGGGAGCTTTGGAGAAAAGATCCAGTTTACTGGTTAATATTAGTTCAAGGAATGGGCGGGTGGCTATTAGTAGATACTGAGGCTTTTTTTTTTTTCAGAGTACCCCTCTTTAATAGGTCACTTGCGCAATCATGTATCTTCCACCGTGTGTCAAGAGGGTATAATTGTTCTATGGCCTTCTGCCCCTAGAACTACCTTATTAAGAACATGATGGGGATAGAAGGTCTGTGCTCTCTCTACTGGAAAACTAGTCATGGTAAGTAGTGAGTGGGACAGACTCCAGCTTTGGAGGATTGTACATGCCTTGTTACACATCTGCTTAATGTCCTCTTGGCTGATGTCATTTTTTACTTGTATCATGTACTATTGACCATTAATTGGATATGTCCTCATCCCTTTACACTGTAGTCAGAAACTTTAAATTTTTAGTACTCTTACAATTATTCATACCAGAAAGTAAATGGTGTTTACATACACTCAACTCCTCATTTGTTATGTTTCTTTTTAACATAGCTTGCTTATAATTACGACTGAACTGTAATTTTCACCCAATGAGTAACATAAGTAAAGCTGGGAAATTAGTAGTCACAGGGCTGGATCATTGTAGAACATTGTTTCTTTCATTAGCACACCACATGCTAATTGCTCATAAATATGATTAATTACCTTTTCAAAAGTCTAGTCAAAGATATTGTCCTCAAGTCTCAAATCTCATAACCCTGCATTTAAATTCTTCTGATTTGTTTCAATAATATCAATGTGGGATTAGACATATACTAAATAATTGTCTCTTAAGAAATAAAGACATGTTATTGTGAAGAATTTTGTACATGGAGAAAGATACAAAGAGAAAATAATTTCCAACTATACTCTTTTACATATCACTTCTATTTACAATTTTTGTTTAATAATTTTTTAGAACTTCATACATGAGCACTGTATCTACATTACTATCAAGCCTTCTTCTAACTCTTTCTGTCCTCTCTCAAATTCATGATCTCGTCCTTATTTATTGTTGTTACATGTGCCTGCAAATCAGAATTTTTAGTTAATGCCTTTGAATAATCCTGAGTCAGACAACCATTTCCCTCTTGTAGATGCTTTTTGCTATTTTCCTGAATACTTAATTTTGTTTTTGTTTTCTCTTGGTTTTATTGAGACTACGTCTCTTGGTGTATATAGCCTGTATTGTCCTGGAATTCACTCAGTAGCCATTGATCTTTAGGCAATCTTTCTGCTTGTGCCTCCTGAGTATTGGGATTACAGATACTATGTTATATCCAAGTACATATTCTCCCACCGCTTCTCTTTTTCTTTGTCACCATTTCCCCTCCTAGGAGCTTCATCTGTATCCCTACACAGTTTCACTTTTACTTTCGTGTAGTTGGTTTTATATATCTATATATTATCTAGAGGTCACAAATGAGAGAAGATCATATCTTTTGAGACCGGCTTAATTCACTTAAAATGATTATCTCCAGTTGCATCCACTTTACCAAAAATGACATAACTTTTTTTTTATGGCTATAAAACTTTCCATTGTGTGTGTATGTGTATATATATATATTTTTTTTTCATTTTCCTTATCCATTCCTCTGCTGTTGGGCACTAAAGTTGGTTATATAAGTTAGCTTTTGCAAATAGTGCTGCAATAAAGAGTGATATACAAGTATCTGTATGCTGTGTTGACTTGGGGGTAAATACCCAGTAGTTGTAGAACAGGGACATATGGAAGATCTGTTTTTAGTTTTTGACAACTTCCATACATTGACTTCTACTGTGACTGGATTAGTTTGCTTTCCCACTAGCATTATGCAAATATTCCCTTTTCTCCACATTCTTCACCAACGCTTGGTATTTGTTTGCATAATGACTGCTTCATAGACTAAGGTTAAGATGGAATATTAATGTAGTTTTATTTTGCATAAAGTATGATTGATAAGTGTATCAAAACAAATAAACAGAGAACAATATTTTTCAACAAACATTTGTAAGATGAATAACCATGTATCGAAAATTAACTGGATACTTTCTACCAGGATTATCTCCAAATAGGTTAAGCACATAGATTTACTTACATCTATAAAAAGATTTATGATCTGAGATTCAGCAATGATTTCTTAGATATGACACCCAAAGCACACCATAAAAGAAAAAAGGTAAACTAAAATACGTGTGCACTGAAGGATGCTATCAAAAGAGCACAAAGGCAAAATAGAAACAAATAGGAAACTAGAAAAAAATGTTGCTAATAACATATTTGACAAGAGTAAATATCTAGACAACATTGAGAATTTTAGAAGTCAAGCACAATAAGGTGACTACTGTGGAAAATGGTACAGCATGGCCATAAGACACAGCCATTGCACTTTAGGCATATGTGCACAACTGAAAGCAAGGGCTGCAGCAGGAAATCGTCCTCCGATGTTCACAGCAGTCTTGTTCACAATAGGCAAAATGTAGAGATAATTCAGTTATCAAGAGAAAGATGCACATGATTAGTATAGGTTTTTTTTTTTGGGGGGGGAGGCCGAGAATCAAACACAGAGCCTCGTTTATGGTAAGCAGGCAAGGCAGCCTGTGTATTCAACAGAACATTATTCACAATTAGAGAGGAAGAAATGGAAATAGTGATACATGCTACAATGTGGATAAATGTTAAAAACATTGTTATGTGAAAAAGAAAAAGAGCCACAAAAGCCATGACATCTTATGAGTAATTTATCTGAGATATCAGGAATAGTCATTATTTCACTATAGGGACAGAAAGCAGAATGACACTCTTGTCTGGGTGGGAAGAATGAAGCATGAAGATTTTGAATTAATATAGAGTTTCAGCTTTAGTTGATGGTAGTATTTTGGGGATAGACAGATGTACTTAATGCCACAGTTCGGTCCATTTGGCATGGTTAAAATGCTGTCTTTCAACTTCAGCCAGGTGTGGTGGCTCATGCCTTTAATCCCAGCCTTCTGGGAGGCAGAGGCAGGCATTTTGCTGTTTTTGTTATGGTATCATGACTATTTTTGCTCATGATAATACAGGTGTCTTAGCTTGATCTACAAAGTGAGTCGAGAACAGCCAAGGGTCAGCATAGAAACCCTGTCTTGAAAACATCAGGAAAAGAAAAAAAAAAAAAAGCCGCCTTTCATGTTACATATACATTACACCCTCCATTAGGAGGCAACAAAATGGTGAGCATTTGGACATTTCTGGGATCCATCTTGGAGTGGTCAGTGGAGAAGAAGAAAAGAGAAGGAGCCAAGGCCAGGTCAGCCAAGCCCAACAAATTCATTGCTTCTGGGGAGAATAAACCCGTAATTCAAAAATTGGTGCGTGACCTCCCCTATCAGTGGACTTGGGGAGGGGCATGGGAAGAGGCAAGGGAGGGAGCGTGGGATTGGGAGGGGCCAAGGAAGGGGGCTACAGCTGGGCTACAAAGTGAATAAATTATAATTAATAAAAAAATAAATTAAAAAAAGTGGTGCATGGTCTTTCTCCCATAGTGCATGGGCTGGCCCTGGAAGTACTGCTCTTGCTTTGTCTTCACATTCTGGGATTAATATCCACTTTATAGGGCATGGCAGATCTGGTTAATTAGTGAGATGTGACTTGGAGTTCAAGCAGCTGAGTGACATTAAATTTTACTTGAAGAACAGTCATTCAGACTGTTATGGTATCATGACTGTTTTTGCTCATGATAATACAGGTGTCTTAGTCACTGTTCTATTGCTGTTCCCCTTTTTTCCATAAGATTCCATGCACTCTGTCCAAAGTTTTGCTATGAGTCTCAGCATCTGTTTAGATCCTCTGTTGGGTAGAGTCTTTCAGAGGCCCTCTGTGGTAGGCTCCTGTCCTGTTCCCTGTCTTCTCCTATTTCTGATGTCCAACTTGTGTCCTTCTAAATGAGGTTTCAGCCTCTTCCCTAGGTCCTCATTGTTTATCTTCTTTAGGTCTGTAGATTTTAGTATGTTTATCCTATTTTTATATGGCTAATAGCCACTTATAAGTGAGTATATACCATGTGTGCCTTTCTGCTTCTGGGTTACCTCACTCTTTTCTAGTTCTATCCATTTGCCTGTACATTTCATGATTTCATTGTTTGGAGCCTCACAAGGAGACTAACCAAGCCAAAAAAGCTGGGCTCAGGGGGAGATTGCAGAGACTGATGCATCAACCAAGACCAGAGAGAGGGCATAGAGTCCCTGCTCAGATGTAGCCCATAGACAGCTCAGTGTCCATGTGAGTTCCCTAGTAAGAGAAGAGACAGTCTCTGACATGAACTTGGTTGTCTGCTTTTTGATGACTCCTCCCTGGTGGGGAGATCATCTTCACATAGGAAGAGGATCCAGGCAGCCCTAATGGGACCTGATAGACTAGGGTCAGACAGTAGGGGAGGAGGACCTCCCCTATCAGTGGACTAGGGAAGAGGGATAGAGGAAGTAGAGAGAGAGAGTGTGGGACAAGAGAGGGGGCTAAAACTGGGATACCAAGTGAATAAATTGTAAATAATAATGATAATAAAATAATAAAAAATAATATAAAGAAAAATAAAAAAAATAAAAGAATTATTTAAATTGGGGCTGGCTTACAATTTCAGAGGCTTAGTCCATTATCATCATGGTAGGGAACATGGTGCCACACAGACAGACATGGTGCAGGAGAAGGAGCTGAGAGTACAACATTTGGATCCTCAGGCAGGAGGTAGAGAACTGGATTTAAGCATCTAAGATCCCAAAGCCTCACTCACCTCCCCACCCCTGTCCCATGACACACACTTCTTCCAACAAGACCACACCTCTTAATCATTTCCTTGCTGATTCAAATCTATGAGCCTGTGAGGGGTCATTTTATTCAAACCACCACAACATGTAAACCTTTTTGAAGATTTTTTTTTTTTGAGAAAGAAAATCCCAAACAGAATTTTGGTACTGCTATTATTTTAAATACCCTTAAGAAGCCAATGAGCTGTAACATGATTGTGTTTTACTTTCTAACTAAAATCCATTTTTAAGTGAGTACATACCACACATGTCTTTTTGGGTCTGGGTTACCTCACTCAGGGTGTTTTTCCCCCCCCCCATTCATTTGCTTACAAATTTTATTAAGTCATTATGTCATTATTTTTAACAGCTGAGTAATAATATTCGATTATATAAATGTACCACCTTTCTTGATTTGTTCTTCAGCTAAGGGACATCTAGGTTGTTTCCAGTTTCTGTATATTGTGAATAAAATTGCTATGAACATAACTGGGATATAGCCAAAACCAAAACAAAACAAAAACCTTTGACCTACAGTTTGTCCTGCCGATAGAGTGTCCTGGGATGAGAGCCTAGAAGAATCATCATCAAAGAGACCAGAGAGACTTTATCCAACAACTGTTGGGAACACATGCAGAGTCCCACAGCCAAATATTGGGTGCAATGCAGGACGTCTTGTGGAGAAAGAAGAGGAAAGATCAGAGGAACCAGAGGCATCAGAGATACCCTGAAAGTACTGGCCCCAGAATCACTTTCGCAGGATGCATGGGGGCTGACAGAGATCAAGGAGCCTGTTTGGTTTTGACCTAGGTCCTCTGCATATATGTATGGCTGAGTATCTTGGTGTTCTTGTGGAAATCCTAACAGTGGGAGCATGGTCTGTCTCTGACTCTTTTGCCTACTTGTGGGATCCTTTCCCTCCTATTTAGTTGCCTTGTTCAGCCTTGAAGTGATGGTATGTGCCTGATCTTATTGGTTTTTAATGTTGTGTTTCGTTGATGTCCCTGGGAAGCCTACTCTTTTCTGAGTGGAGGAGGAGGGCAGTGTATCTGGGGGAGGGGGAGGTGTGGCTGAGAGACTGGGGGTAGGAAGGGAGGGGAAACTGCGTTTAGGATGTTAATATATGAGAGAAGAATAGAACAACAACAACAATAGAAGCTAAAGAGCAGTTGTGAGCAAGCTACCCAGTAATCTTACCCGTGTTGGGAAAAACTATGTGCAGAAATTTCCCCTATTAGTCACTGACCTGCATTATTAGAAAGGGGTTCTGAAAATAGCACACTTCTTGGCACTGCTGATACATTTGTCCAAAGAGACAGTTCAGGAAAGGGCATAGTATATCAATAGAATAATGGTAGGAAAAAAACAAAACAAAACAACAACAACAACAACAAAACATTTGTTTCCTTTTATTTGTGGTTCTTTAGATTTTATATAGACACACAAAAATCATGGATGTAAATAAAATATGAAAGTCGAGGTGAAACTGTCTTAGATGAAAAGGCACCAATTGGAAGTGGGAGGGGGAAAGAATAGGGAGGGTAGGAGACAAGGGAGGTATGATCAACTCACAATATACATTTTTATGAAAAAAAAAAACACAAACTTTTAAAAGCATTTGAATTCCTAGTCTTATTCTCAAATTTCTTAACTAGGTATGAGAAGAGACATTTAGACTTTATTTCTGAGTATATATGTCTGGTTGTCCATAGAATAAATAGTTAGGGGACTTCCTTATTTTATGACATGTTCTACATTTAGCTGAATGGACACATTTAAATTCTGTGTAACTGGCTCTTAAATTTTAGAGTATTAGCACACATGGGGATTACATGGGGGTGTTAAAACAAAGAAGGATGGTTCCCACCTCCAGAGTTTTCATAGCTCAGGGTGCAGCTACATATCTGCCTCTTTAAAGAGGTTCCAGGTGCTGCTCTTGGTGGCTAGCTGACCTGCTGCCAGCCGTCTGGCCTTGGAATGAATGAAATCCCCTGGAAACCTTGTGAAAAAGGCAGCTACCTCCATTCCCACTATGCTTAGGGTTTTTGATCCAGTTAGGCAGGATAGGGTCCTATAAGCTACATGTAAGCTAGATCTTCACATTTCGGTGTTCTCATCACCCTTGCATGCGGTCCCTAGAACATCTCTAAGGGCACTGCCAATGATACATATCTGTCTGGTTGAGAATGTTATTAGAGTTTCAAACGATCCGCTGGGAAACTAAGCCCAGCGTGAAACTCAGTGGTGTACTTGAACACACATGAGATCGAGCTTGAGGGATGATATGCTTTTGTAGAGTGAAGAAAAGGACGTGAGGCCATTCCATGAAGAATGGAGTGGGAACTACTAGACTCTAGTAATAACTAGAAAAATTTATCTGAGCCAGCGTCAAGCCATGTGAAGAATGGTGAGAGACTGGGCTTGGGTAGGAAAAGCAGGAAGCTCCTGGCCTGGGGTGGAGCTAGGGAGAAATAACTGATAAAACTGTGAGCCAGATTCCCAGAAAGAAGCTGTGACTTTGAAAGCTGATTGACTGAGTAGAACTTCAATGATGTGGAGAGGTCAGAATATATAGCCAAATGATCTTAGAACCTCTTTAACACCCTTAACAGCCATTTATTGTTCTCCTCTGTAATATATTTTGGTAAATCCTTTGGGATGTATGAACAGAATTCTAGTTTCCACCAACCAGGGACAAGAATGCTGTCAGATAACACTAAGGCCTAGAGCAGAATTTTCCTCTTTTTGCTGTGACCTACCTACTTACCTATCTGACGTACCTACCAATGTGTTTGATCTATCACTTTCTTTGTTCATTGGAACTTAGTGAAGCCTAAAGTTCTGTGTCTTGGCTGTGGTCATTCACATTTGGATTCAGATTAAACCATGTCTTCTATTCCCGTAAGATTAAACTTTCTACTCCACTCTATGAAGAAAAAAAATGTTTCTTTCATTGACATAGTATAAACCAATCCAGGAGAAAAAAGTCTTTAAGTAAACCATGTAGATGGTACTTGTACACAGTCTTAAAAGAAAAAAATAGTGCCATGTGCATCTGAAACTACCCCACAGTTCATTTTGCCTAGTGCTGAAAGACTGGATAGGTTTGGGAAGGGAGAGATATCCTTTTAGTGTATGGTTGTTTAGACTCTCATGTTCAGGTGTACCATTGGATCCATAGGCCTGCATACACAGTACCCCAATACATGTCTGCAGTGGATGACAGATTATTTGCCTCCCCTTCTCCAAAGTGCCAGTGTTTCTTGGGTGGGGTTTTGTAATGGTGTGTATTTCTCCTTACATGAGAGTTGCTGAGGAAGTAATTTACTTGGGCATGTTACCAGAAGAGGTAGGTATGAGCAGGTGAGGGGAGGCAGGAATCGAAAGCATGTGACATCAAGCATGCTGCCCCAGAAGGTAACTGGCTCAGTCCAGCAGGCTATCTCTGAAAATAGAATGGGTCCCTTGCACAGGGAACTGTGATGTCTGCATATTGACCACTACTCAGCCAATCAATAGTTGAAGGTGGCTCCTAGAGGCATATTTGCAGGCACTTCTGTGTCTCTTCACAAATGCACAAACAAGATCCTGTGTTCATGTAGCAAGGGCCTTCTGACCACAATGGGACACAACTAAACCTCTGGGATTGAAGAACTCCCAGATGATAAAGGGATGGAAGTGTCACTTGTGCAATTCCAACTAGATTTATTAAACTAAACTGTGTTCTCCTAAATAAATTCTCTACCTTCTTCAAACTTCATATAACTCACTTTATGATCCAGCGCTTTCTTTTTTAAATTAAATTTTTATTTTTTAATATTAATTACAGTTTATTCACTTTGTATCCCAGCTGTAGCCCCTTTCCCCAGTCCCTCCCAATCCTACTCTCCCCCCCTCATCTCCTCCCATGTCCCTCTCCAAGTACACTGATAGGGGAGGTCCTCCTCACCTTTCATCTGACCCTAGTCTATCAGATCTCATCAGGACTGGCTGCAATATCCTCCTCTGTGGCCTGACAAGGCTGCTCCTCCCTCAGGGAGGGGGTGGTCAAAGAGCCAGCCGCTGAGTTCATATCAGAGATAGTCCCTGTTCCCCTTACTAAGAATCCCACTTGGATACTGAGCTGCCATGGGCTACATCTGAGCAGGGGTTCTAGGTTATATCCACGAATGGTCCTTGGTTGGAGTATCAGTCTCAGAAAACACCCCTGTGCTCAGATATTTTGGTTCTGTTGCTCTCCTTGTTGAGCTCCTGTCCCCTCCACGTCTTACTATCTCCCCTTTCTTTCCTAAGATTTCCTGCACTCTGCCCAAAGCTTGTTTATGATTCTCAGCATCTGCTTTGATACACTGCTTGGTAGAGTCTTTCAGAGGCCCTCTGTGGTAGGCTCCTGTCCGATCTAGCACGTTCTATGTCTTCTACTTGTACATTTTGTTTCAATATTCTAAATTGTCATTACATTCTATAAGTATGTGATGGTAAGTTTTTTGTAACTTCCGATTGCCAATTCTGTATTCTGGCAAAGATACTATCTCTGCTTTTCTCTTGGCTCTTCAGAAAGTTGAAAATTGTGGCTATTTACTTCTAGGGGCTCTCTTTCTTGGTTTGAACTCTCTAGCTCCTTCATCTATTCCCTATATGAGAAAAATTCTTCCAGACCCTACATCCTTAGTTTAGTTTCTTTGGTTATTTAATAATTTATCCAAGAGCCTCTAAAAATAGGGCATCTAGATAAGAAATGAGGACTAGATCCAACTTCAGAGTTGTGAATTCAATCAACTGTGTTTTGGCTTATGTGTGGGGTAGCAGGTCATAATCTGCTGCGTCAGTAAGCCACTGTCAGCACTGTTATCTAGTGGGGATGAGAAAAGAAAAAAAATTAAAAGTTTCTTTTTTTTAAGCTGTATGACAAAGAGAAGAAGTCACTAGCCTTTGTCCTTTGTGTCTCCAACCTCTGGCCTTTAAAATAAATGGAGTTCCTTCTTGCTGTGATTCGGTAGTCCCCCTAGGCTTCAGTTATTGCACTTTAATCTCCATGGTGAAGTACGATATTGTGTTGTTGGCAAGAGAAAAATGAATGAATATATCCCCTTCTGGGGGAAACACTGATATTAAACCCAGAAGTTATTTAGAATAATAAACTCAGTATGTAATAGAAATCATGGGGAGGCTTCAGGCCTAGAGGTTTTAGTGCGCTGAGAATGGCAGTTTTTTTTTTTTAAAGATACAATTTATTTTTATTTTATGTCTATAGGTGTTTTGTGTGCATGTGTATCTATGCACTATATGTGTTCAGCATCCAAGGAGGCCAGAAGGTTTTGGATTCTCTGGGACTAGAGTTAAGGATGGTTGTGAGCCACTCTGTCAGTGTTGGGAATCAAAAGCAGGTCTTCCGGAAGATCAGTTAAAGTGTTCCTATTCCTGAGCCATTCTCATGACCCAGAATGTTTTTTTTTTTTTTTTAAATTTGTTCTCTTGTGCCAGAGAACTATTCTTTTATTACATTCCCTTCTTCTGATCTGGTTCTGTGCGATAGATTTATTTCTTCTCTTTAGAAAGACGTGCTTACTTTCATTTGGTGTACCAGGGCTTCCTTGTACATATACAGATGTACTTGCCTGCAAATCTGTGCACCAAGTGCATCCAGTGCCCAAAGGTGCCAGAACAGAGCACAAGAGCCTCCGGAAGTGGCGATAAAGATGGTTGTTAGCTGGCATGGGTGCTGGGAATTGAACTTTGGTACTCTGAAAGAGCAGCAAGTGCTCTTAACATTTGAGCCATCCCCGCAGCCCTTGTTACTGAGTTTCCTTGAGGCTTGGCTTGAGAGATGGAGAAGAGAAAAAAAAATCTATTGTGACAGACTCCCAGAGCTCTCCACTTTGGTTCTCTCTTTATAACAATGGTGTGAATGTTGAGTCACCATCCTTGCAAAAATAACAAAACAATGCTCACAAAATTGAAGATACTTGATTTGTAGTAACACAAATCTTACTGGAACCGAAGTCCAAGACTCTTAAGCTGGGCTAGCATGACAAGATTACTCATGAATTTGTTTGTCTGACTGGCTGCCTCTATTTTTCTCTCTCATATACAGTTTATTTATTTTTTCTGGAATTGCACATCACAAAGATAAAATACATTCCACAGACACAAAAATAGTCTCAGGAAAAGGTGAAGACAATATGGAATTTTTTTTTTCGTACTGCATTTGTGTTACTGTTTGTTATTGTGTTTTCACAATAAATGTAATGTGTCAATTTCTAATAATAGGCTTTCCATAGAAGTTGCCAGAAATCATGTGTTGGAAGGAAGCATATTCGGATTGAAAAGAGCCAGAGATAGCAGATCAGAAAGAGAAAGAGACAACCTGCCTTTGGTAACCTTTACATGGATAAATTGGATGGTATTTTATGTATTAACTATAAAAATGTATTAATTATATCTTAAATTTGCTAACTAAAAAAATCACAATCAATTTTATAGTATTTGTGTGTGTGTGGTGTATGCATGTGCTTCTGTAGGTACGTGCAAGTATGTGGAGGCTAGAGGTTGCTGTCAAGTTGTTTCCTTGTTAACTCTCTTATTATCTTTAGAGATAGAGTCTTTCAGTGAACCTGGAGCTCACTAATTAAGAGAGACTTACTGGTTAGTGAGCTCTAGGGATCCTTCTGTCTTGACATCCTCGGCACTATGATTTCAGGAACACATCAAGAGGCCCAGCTGATTATGTGGAAGTCGTCGAGGCTCTAAACTCAGATTCTCAGGCTCATGTGTCAAAAGCATTTTAGAGGCTGAGCCAGCTACTCAGCCTCAAATTAAGTAAAATAATTTCTGTCCACTGTCCTTGGACATTTTTAATGTGTAATGATTTTAGAGATGAGAACGGTGTGTTTTAGATTTTGTTCTGAGAGGTCAGCTCAGGGTAGGTAGAGTGCTCTGGGTGAGTAGCATCGCAGCTTGGATGAAGAGCGCTTGAGAAGGGGGCTTGTGGAATTTCAGTTCTATACCTTCTTACGGCGATAAAGGTGGATGGAGGGTCTTGGTGATGCCAGGACAGTTTCAATTGGTATGCTGGGTTAAGGGACTAGGCCTTAAGCAGAAACTCAAGCATACAAATGTATTATGTATGGGCTAATGCTGGTGTGCTTGGGGCACTCTGTCTGAGCAGGGTGGGCAGTAGTACATGTGACTGCATGTGAGATCCATGTAAGTTTGGCCTGGTTAAAGGGTTGTTGGGGCAACAGAGCTGATCTAGATGGTGGACAAGGTATTAATTCCTTCTCAGAAGGGTTAAGTCCACCGAGACTCCAGATCCTATGTCACCTGTGGGTTACTCATTTGATTCTTAAGACTTTACTAGGATGTGTCTTGGACTCCAGCTGTGTAAAAGGGAGAACAAGACTTTCAAGATTGTCTTCTTCCCTACATCTGTTTAATACAATACTATTTGTTGCAATGAGCAAAATAAGGGCTGCAGACACAAAGTCCACAAAACAGCCTCTGTTCTGAGAAGCTGATAGTCTGGTAAGGGGAGGACAACTCATAAGCAGACCATTTCCAACAGAATGACCATACCCACATTCCTTCAGAGCTGCTCAGCACTGTGTGGTCAGGCTGGATTACAAGGCAAGCTTCTGGGAAATCCTATTGCTGTGGTCAGAATATATGTGCCCTCCCCAAATTCAGTTGTAGAAACTTAATATCCAATGTAATACCTCTGAGAATCGTGGCCTCTAGGAAGTGAGTAGGCCACAAGGGGTATAGCTTGGCGATGGGTTTAATGCCATCTGTATTTCTGTCATGTAAGACACAGCAAGAAGCTGCCACCTCTATACAGTAGAAAGTCATCACTTGAACACTGGCTTCCTGTCTTTAAGAACTGTGAACAGTGGCTTTCTTTTGTTTATATACAGTATTCTATTTAAGAAAGAGACCAAGATACCAATTTAAGACCACATATATCACAATTTAAACACAGAGACTAAATTTTTATTGAATATCACTTAATATTGCACAGAAATCAAAACACTTACACTACACAACCGTTACTCAAATGACAATGATTTTCTCGGGTTGACAGTTACATTTCAGAACAAGGTCTTACAATCACACATAATGTAAAAAAAAAATGTCTTCAGTTAATGCACTTCATCACATCTTCTCTGGTAAAACATCTTAGGTTGGGCCAGCAATGAACACATTCTTTTCATGAAAACTGGAATTTTGATGTTACGATTTTAAGATTTTCCATGGCATTTTTATTTTGTAGTGTGACATTTTGAATACAAATGCATAGTGATGGACAGTTCTGATAGGTGGGATTCTATACAGGTGTGAACAATGTGCTGTTTAAAAACCACACTTAAATCTTTTGAAGTAAGTAAAATGGTGAGTTCACTTTGTCACCGTGTGAGTAAAGTGTGTTGCATGAATTGATTTTATTATATGTGAGGTCACATAATATAGTAGGAAGGCAACCCTGGGGTCGTGGTTAAACTCTATAACTCAATATTCAAGGCAGTCAGAGAAGTCATACTCTCTGGAGCTCATTTGCCACATTTGTATAAAAGGAAAAAGGATTTCTGAGGAAAGGGCCAAAATTAGATTGAACAATCCCACAAATTCCTCATAGCAAAATTTAATTATTTTGAGTGAAGGGCATTTAAATTTAAAATGGAGAATTGGGTAAAATAAATCATAGTCATATTTCACTTTTTTATTTTTGAAACAGGGTCTCACTGTGCAGTGTTGGCTGGCCTGGCAGTTGGTATGTAGACCAGGCTGACCTCAAACTCAGAGATCTCTGCCTCTGCCTCCTGAGTGCTAAGATTAAAGGCGTGTGCCACCACACCCAATTTATGTTTCACTTTTGAACCAAGCATTTTAATACTGTCCTCCATCTCCATAGGAAAACTCCTATCTCTGAATCCATTTGTACTTCTAACATTAGGAATTTCTGTTGAAACATTTTTTTTTTAAGAGTTAAGGAAGTACAACCCCAACTTTACCTACGCTCTGTAACTTGGCAATTTAAGTTGGAACTCAATTCTATCTTTGGCAGCAGAATCAACTTTTTTTTTTAAGATTTATTTATTTTTCTTTTAGGTGTATAAGTGTTTTGCTTGCATGTATGTCTATGCACCGCTTGTGTGCCTGCACAGAGGCCAGAAGAGGGCGTTGGATTCCTTGGAACTGGAGTGACAGATGGATGTGAGCCACCGTGTAGGTTCTGGGAGCTGGACCAAGACCATTACAAGAGCAACAGGAAGTGCTCGGAAGTGCTGAAGCTATCTCTCTAGCTCAGCAGTATTTTTACCAATATTTTATGAAATTAAAGAATTGCATGTAATTGGAGACCTTGTAAGTACTGATGGCTAAGTACTGAGGGCTTGCAAAGTAAGTTTTATCTTTCTTAGGACTTTTTTTTTTCTTCTTCTTCTTTGAGCTACTGAAAGACTCATCTAGAACAGACTGCTGTGAAAGCCGGGACAATAAACTGTTATCTGAAAGCAAAACAAAACAGAAGCCTCTAAATTGGCAAGAAAGAGCATTTAATGAGTCTGTAATGTAAGAGCAGGAAGCAGGCGATGGACAGGGGGCTCTTAGTTACCATTTCTGCTCTGGTTGTTTCTTATAAAAAAATCACTGGGAGGAGAGGAGGGAGGGGGCTACAATAGAATGTAAAGTGAATCAGTCAGTCAATCAATCAATCAATCAATCACTTGGTAAGGAAAGGCCTTAGGAACTTGAGCTTTGCAATTTTCCTGCCCGTTATCTTGTCATCACATTGAGGATGCAGTAGCCAGTCATTAGATTACAGCACGGAAAATCAGATAGAGGAAACTAGAAGAAATTGCATTCTTTTTGAGAAGCTGTCATTCCAAGAGAAAACTCTAGTTAGTCACAACTACTTCTTCCTCCACGTTGCAAACAGATGGGTTTTACTAGGATACCCAAGAGACCTCCTCTCGGATCAGAAGGATCAGAAGGCAGGGGCTGGGGAGCAAATTCCTTGCAATGTGAAAGCAGGCAGCTTGGGAGACTCCACCCGCACTGGGATCTACACATGTCCCTGAATCGCACATAGGTGAGTGCAGGTGATGGACATGCAAGTGGGGCCCAGAACTTGGGGTTTTTTCTCCTTTAGCTCTTGCTAGAGTCTTCTGTGAGCAGAGGCCTCCTCTTACGTGTCAGTGTGCAAAACTGCCCTTTAATCCCCGCTTGCTTGCTCCCTATTAATTGACCAATTAGGACATCTTTAAAGCTGAAAGATGAGCCTGGGGTTTCTTTTCCAGACATAGGAGCACTAAGAGGTCCTCCAGTCCAGCCAGGTATCCTTCCCAACACATCACCAGGCCAAGAGTCCTAAGAGACTCTGACCTTTTTTGGAGCTTTTGCCACCCTTCCCTCCTCTCAGTGTTCCAGGGAACCCCCTTCCCTGCCTGCAGTGACTGGAGGCCCCTTGGGTCCGGTCACAGAAGTCAATGCCCTGGCTCAGGAAGCTTCCTGCTGGGCCGCTAAAGGATTCGCAGCCAGCAGCCGGGGCGCGGGGCGGGGCGGGTCTCCGCGCGCCAGCGGGCCCAGGCGAGCACTATTCCTGTCTCGGTGAGCTACCGGCATGTTATGTGCAGCGCCCAGTCACGCTCCCAACCCTCTACGCTGACCGGCGCTCCCTCCAGTGCCGCAGACTTTGATTTGATCCTCCTCACGGAGCAAGCTCACCCCCCCCCCCCCCAGGCCCCTAGCAGTTGCCCTTGGACTGCACGGGTGTCCACAGACCAGATTCTAAGGCTCCTTGTTCAGAGTCATCATCCTGCACTCCCGGGGGCACTTACAATAGGGCCACATCTGCGCTGTCTGGCCTGTTGGAGATCCAGCACCCTCGACCTCTCCAGGTGATGGTGCAGGCCACCGCCGCTCCTGGTGTGCAAGTGTGGGCTCCCCAAATTGTGTAGCGGAGAGGGCTTTGGGCAACGCGTTGTCAAGCTCAGCAACGGCTGGAACCAAGCCTCGCAATATTGGGAAGACTCTGAAATCCACACCCTCTGCTACTAGAGACTTTTGGAAATCGTCTCCAGATCTTAAGTTGTCTGAGAGGGGCACGGAGCAACTGCCGAATCTGGATGAAGGAAACTATGTTTTAAGCTGAGCAGACAAAAATCAGCCTTTGCTAGGGGCTCTGCAGCTGGATAGTGGAGGTGGGGGTTTTGAGTCACTGGGATGTCTCCAGCTGTTCCTGGCTGGCTCCATCCCAGCTTCCCGCCTTGGGCGTCATGAGTTACTTCCTGTCTTACTGCAAAACTCACGGCAGCTCTCTCCTCACCGGCTACCAGGCCCTACGTGCTGAGGGTTTCTTGTGTGATGTGACACTGGAGGCTGAGGGCAGTGAGTTCCCAGCGCACAGGTCACTTCTGGCATGCTCCAGCGACTACTTTAGGGCCCTGTTTAAGGGTCACACCCAGGAATCAAGGGCTCCTGTAATTCACCTGCATGTGCCTTCTGCAGCCGGCCTACAGCGCCTGCTGGACTTCATCTACACTGCCTGGCTTCCCCTCTCCTTGGACACCGTGGAGGACACTCTGGAGGCTGCCAGCTACCTGCAAGTCACCGAGGCCTTGGGGTTGTGTAGCCACTACCTGGAATGCCATCTTGCCCCAGAGAATTGCTGCTTTACTGCCAATGTGGCTGCTCGCTTTGGCCTGGCCCGCACTCTAGGTGCAGCTGAGCGCTACATAGTGCGCCACCTGAAGGAGCTGTTTCTGATGGGCACTGGCCCCTCGGGGCTGCTGGAACTCAATCCTATATCAATGAAGGCTGTGCTGGGTGCCCCCGACGTGGCACGGGTGACTGAGACGCAGTTGCTGGGCCTGACACTAGCCTGGCTGAGGCAGGAGCCTATGACCCAGCGCCTGGCACACAGTTCAACACTGCTTGGATGTATCCACTTTGGCCTGGTGCCTGCTGGTGTGCTGCGGCGCGTGTACTCCGGGTCTGGCCTTACATTACCTACTGGGATCAAGGGCCTCATCATCCAGGCCCTCAATTACCACACAGCACCCTCCCGCCAGCCGCTCCTGCAGGGAGAACAGACTAGTGTCCGGAGCCCCCAGACCCGCATCTTGCTGGTTGGTGGTCTCAGGGCTAGGGAGACAGTAACTGAGGAAATCCTGGTCTTACCGGAGGTAGTTCGAAATCGGCGCCCTGCCCCTGAGCCAGAGGAAGAGGAGGGAGAGGAGGAAGAAGAGATGGAGGAAGAGAAGGAGTGGGAGCTCACCCAGGATGTAGTGTCCTTCGATGTATACAACCACAGCTGGCGCAGCCTGACACGGCTGCCCACACCACTGCTAGGCCACAGTGTATGTACCACTGGCAACTTTCTATTTGTCCTTGGAGGGGAGAGTCTTTCTGGTAGCCCATCTAGTTCCCTGGCTGATGGCCCAAGGCCAGTCACGGCCTTAGTGCACCGTTATGACCCACGCTTCCACACCTGGACAGAGGTGCCTGCTATGAGAGAAGCGAGGGCCTACTTCTGGTGTGGTGTGGTAGGAGAGTGTCTCCTGGCCGTTGGAGGCCTGGGCACCTGTGGTGAGGCGCTGGCCTCCGTGGAGATGTACGACCTTCGCAGGGACAGCTGGATGGCAGCTGGGGAGCTACCTCGGGCACTGCATGGTCACGCGGGTGCTGTCGGGGACCATGGTGTTGTGTACATCTCCGGGGGCAAGGCCGGCACTGGTGAAGGAGGCACTAGTAGCCTCCGGGATATGTATTCCCTTAGCCCCGGAGAGAAGGTGTGGAACAAGAGGGCACCCATGGGCACAGCTCGCTATGGGCACCACCTTGCGGTGCTGCGAGGTGCAGTGTTTGCCTTTTTGGGAAGATATGAGCCCTTCTCTGAGATTGAACGCTATGATCCCAGCACAGACCAGTGGACTCGGTTGAGGTCACTACCCTATGACCGCTTCTGCTATGGACTCGCTGTGGTAGAAGAGACAGTGCTGCTGCTGGGTGGTCTCAAGTGGCGGGACTCACGCCAGGTCCCTACCCGTAACGTAGTAGGTTATGACCTTGACTTGGACCGTTGGGAGGACATAGGCTGTGTGCTTCCCTGGCCATGGAGTGGCCTTCAGTGTGCAGTGCTGCAGCTGGCGGAGGGTTGGGAGGAGACAAGGGAGGGAAAGCCTGAAGAGGTGCTAGATTTCGTGCTGAAGTGAACAGGTGAGCACGGTTTTCAGAGGATTGAAGGGAAAGTTGTTCTTGACCTTGTTTGTAGAGCAATGTTTTTCCCCTAAGAATTGGGACTCTGATAGAGCTCTTCTGAGGGGTGAGGAGGCAAACAAGGCCTTGACCAAAGAGTAACTCTTCCCCTTCAACTGCAAATGGCAGTCAGGAATCGTGAGGTGCAAAGATATGAATCAGCTTTAGTTGATTGAAGAGTTTTCAGAAAGACAGACTCGTCCTGGTCTAGAGTTGGACTTTTGAAAATAGGAACTTATTTCCCTCCCTAAAGCATTTTTCAGGTACCTGTGAATACTTTTGTTTCCCCTCCAAAAAAAAAAAAAAGTACAGCTAGTTGCACACAAACCACTGAAAACTGTTGGCTTTAGCAGCTGTAATGATAGTCCCAGAAGACCTGATGAAATTGTGAAGGTGTGCGTGCGCGCGTGCCTGCTTAAACAGCATGGAATGGTTTGTGCGGAGAAAAATGATTTTTATGGTGCAGAGCCGTGGTTATAGTACTGTTCGGACAGTTTAATATTGATATGGAACTGAGAAGGAAAAAAAAATTTCAGAAAAAGCATTTCTTTGAGAAACTACTCCTAGGTCATTTTTTCTCCCTGTCCCATCCCCATCTGCTTTTACACTGGCTTAGGGGCAGCTTATTAATTTAGACATATTTTAGCAACACTTAGCCACAATATACTACATCCGTGAGTAGAAAATTAGCTTATTGTTGGTGGACTCCCCTTATGTCCCCCCCCCCAAAAAAAAAAAAGAATGAGTAGGTGAAGTTTTCATAGTTCTGTCAGGTCAATGGGATGACAGCTTGAGGTCTCAAGGTCTCAGAGGAGCTCTTGGTAAGCTCTGAACAGGTGTTCCCTCTGGCTTGTGCTATTAGTGAGGTGGCAGAGTGCGAACTTGTGACTGGGGAGGTGGTAGTAAGGGTGGCTGGGTGATTAGGTCACAGAGAAATGTGGTAAGCCCTTTGCATGAAGAAAGTAGAAAGTAGGTGCCTTAGAAGGATTCATTAAGAGCTGAGTTTATTCGACTTCAGTTTACACTGCTGCCTCTCTCCGAGATTTAAAACTAAATGCAATAGAATGTACAGATAGATAGTGTTAAAAGGTTTCTTTCATGCTAGGCTAGTCACCAGTTTTATAAAATTCATTAATTTAATTTTGACCAGTAAAATAACAGCTGACTTTACAAAATTAGAAGCTGCTTACTAGCAACAGAGCTAGTCTTCCCACCAACTGCTTGTTATTTGCAGGCTGTTTGTCCACTCTACACGTGATATGTCCATCATGTACAAATATTTTTAAGTGAAGATACACATTGGTCTAGTAAACATCAATATGCCTAAACAACTGTAACAAGCACACTTCATTTTACGACAAGAGGGTTTTTGTTTGTTTGTTTGTTTTCTCTCTCTTACATATATAAAATCCCACAAATTTAATGTGTGTCAATAACCATGCAGTAAATAAATGTTTTTACAAAGAGGGTATTTTAAATAATAAAAATATTACACTGGACCCAAAATTCCATACAAACATTAATGCGTGTTTCTCATCCATTCTGACTAAATATAGGATTACTGAAAATGTGCTGTAGAAAGGCCACTCTCCTGTACAGTTGTGCAAAGTCTGCAAAACGATAGTGATTTAATGTGATTTCAAAAGCAAAGAAAAAGATCCCACTGTGTAGTTTTTACTTTCTTCTCTACAGCAAAAATATTCACTGGCATATATCTGAACTCTTAGAAATGTAAGTACATTCACTGAGCTGTACAGGCAACAGGATAAAGCTAATCAGAAGTAGATTTTAGGATATAGAATAATAAAGGAGGGTCTTTTCCTCCCGAAAAAACAGCAAATTGTGACTTGTACATTATGCAGCCACACACTAAAAAGCAGCAAGTCACTTTCATGCTGTGGTCACTTTCCAAAAACTAGACACGCAGAAATGGCAATATATGAAGAGGACTTTTTCATAGACTCCACCCATTCTATAAACAATTCAGGACTGTAGGAAAAACCTCTAAGTGTTTGATCTCAGGTCACTCAATGTCATAACTCCCTGAATGGCTGGAATCCTCTGTTCCTTAGTAGAGAAGCCCATTAACGTTGTTCAACATTGTTTTCTCTATTGAAACTTCTACCGGCCATGTCTAAATGTATTTTACTTTCCCATTTGATGTATAATTACAGAAGTTTTTTTTTTTTAACAGATCAAGGGTAAATTGGAAACTTCCTGGAAATTTCATTTCAGTGTATACCTAGTCTTTTAAAAGTTAAGAGTTCAAAAAACATGAGTTTGGGCTGAAATTGTGTGTGTGTGTGTGTGTGTGTGTGTGTGTGTGTGTGTGTGTGTAGCTATTAGCTGCCTTTCTGGGTGAATTAAGTCTGTTTTAAAAAATCCATTCTTAAATTCTTCTGTACACAATCAGCATTTCGTCACTACAAAAATAAAGGAAGATTTAAACCAAGAAAATAAAGCAGCTCTATCTTCAATTTTAGTCTTAGTTACAAAAACATCTTACAAAGCTTTGCCCTGATACACCATGCAGTGGTTCTCATAGATTTGGAATAGTACCTCCATTAACCAGTTAGCACAAGTTAATAGATGATTAAGACGGATATTAGCTACCTGAACTTTTCTTATGCTGATGCTCTTCTGGTTTGCTTAACTCTTCTATACGCACCTACATTTCACAAAAATAAAACTACAGCATTAAACTTTGTGCAATGTTTAAGAAAATTCTTAGAACATTTTAATAAATATAAAAAGGTTTAAATTCTTTCCCACCCACAAGGATATCTGCACCTGGAAAAATTGTGATTTACATCTGAAGTTTCATTTATATAAAATTAACTTAAAGGGAGAAAAGATGATCTCAGATAGAAAAGTGCCTTTTTGTGGTTTTTCTACTTGACGATCACCTATATTCAGAATTGTTTGCAAAAGTTAATTTAAGTCATTAAAGATAGTTGATTTTGCACATGGTAAACATAAGCTGAGCACTGACTGCATATAAAACATACAAAAGCTCTTTAAAGACAGTGGTAATGTGACCATGTATGCTCTGTTTCATATAGTTTGGTAACATTAAAGTATAGCTTGTCAAGTGTCTGACACATCGAGAAAAAACTACCTTATGGACTTGTTCAGAGTACCAGCAGGTACTAGATGGCCTTGAGTTGGAATTCACTTACACATGCGTCTCAATGTATGAATGAGTATGTGTTAGAGAAGTGATAACATCTACTTCAGAGGAAATACTTTGTGGGTCATTTGAGGTGGTGTTTTGACAGATATCCAAGAAAAGGTCGAGGTACATCTGCTTCCATTGTTGGAATTCTTTAGATGTCAAGTCTGGATTGTCTAGGACTTTATCAATAATGGCCACTTCCCCTTCTCTGGCCTGAAAAGCAAAAGAATTCAGTAGTTAAGATGGGGGTGAACTTCTATCAAAAGTTGAAACATGTTAATGTGCCAATGAATTCAGAAGCCTCTTAGAAACAGATTTGACATACTCACATTCAGTTTAGACTAGGATCACAGTGTATCTTTTTCCTAATTCAGTGGCATGTCTTGGATTGCTTGTATGTAACTTTTTATTCTTGGCTGTTCCTACTTACCATCTCTGCTTATGAAAACCTTCAAGTTTTAAGATAGAACTTAAAAGTCTCTCGTTTCTTCAAACCTTCCTTAAACACTCAAAGAGAGAGTTTTTTTCCTCTATGATGTCTGTGTAACATCCTGTCTGTGCCATCAAATGGACTTATCACCTCTTGAGTTACTCTGGAACTTGTCCTGCCTTTCCTTCTTCATGGTAAACTCCTCATGTTCCAGTGAGAGTAAACAGGGCCTCCTGTTGCTGTAAACACAGAACACTTGCCCTGTGACTATAAAGGATCCCTCCCAATAGCACTTGGACCTATAATGAACAATGCTTCTCCCTTCATAATGGATGGCTAGGCTTCAGCTGGCAACTAAGCTTCATTTTGGTTTAACTCTCAATGGTACAGCTATTAACTGTAGAACAAGAGGATTTCTCTTGAGGAAGGGTGAAGATACTTTGAGAAAACCAGCCTTGTCTTTCATAGATCTAACAAAGGGCTGAAAGAGCCCTGAAAATGTTCTGCAGGAGGGAAAAGCATAGCTCTCCATCAGAATTGGGAGGAAAAGAAGTCAACAGTGAGCCTAAGAAGTGGCTAGGGTGAGTGAGGAGCCAAGATATTAAATAGGTAGACTGACGATGCTGGAAGTTGCCTATGGAGGGATCTAAGATCTATTCTTGGGAATGTTTAGTTGTTCCTCTGTAATGGAAGATTTTATAATCTACTATTTTCCAGGCCCTCAAAATACTCCATCATTTTTTTTTTTTTAGCTAGCAAGGGGAACTTAAAAATTTTTTATTAGTAACTTTTGTCATTATCTTTCTGTGTCCTAGAACAGCAGAAGAGTCAAACACGGCTCATTGATTGATGGTGACTCTTTGCTTCTTCTTAAACTCAACATTTACAGAGGCTCATAATCTAGCCGTAGGACAAAAATATTGTAGGTTATTTACAGAACATAAAAGATGAAAAAAGAGAGAGAAGAAAAAGCAGAAGTAAGAAGGGAAGGGAAAAGGAGAGAGAGAGAAACATACAAGAACCAGGTATTTAAGATATTCATATATGGCAAAAAGGTGAGGGACACAAATGAACTCAATATTACTCCAGGCTTTTTGTCTCATACTGCTTAGTTTGGACACTTTTATCTTATTTGTCTTTTGCTTATATATTTTGGTTTCAGATTTTGTGTTTCTCTCGGTTTGTATGTTTCTTGTTTGTTTTTCAGAGAGAGAGAGAGAGAGAGAGAGAGAGAGAGAGAGAAATAATGTGGAATTGAGTGGGGAGGATCTGGGAAAAGTTGGAGGAGAGGAAAAGCATGATCAGAGTAAGTTGTGTAAAAATCTCGACAAAAGAAGGTAAAAACCAAACTAAGGTAGGAAGGTTAGGATATCTTTGGAATACAGTTGGTCAATAGAATTCATAATTCTTATGATTATTATAGCTCTCCTTAGAATTGTGGCATTAGCTCCCAAAGTCAATTAACTGTTCCACTGATTAGGAATAACACCTGCAGGAATACCATAAAGTTAATTGACTCTGAATCCTTGGTATTACCTTAAGACATTTCAAATCATTAGTTTTCCATTGCACTTCTTTATTTATTACTCATCTCTATTCCAAAACTACAATTTGAAGATGCTGTGGGTTTAAAATACTTCTCTAAGAAAGTCCTTTGACATTTTAAAATTCTGAATTACTATGCTATACATTCTGTATGGAAAGTTTTTTTCTGTTTGTTTTGTTTTAGTTTTCATAATTTGTGTGCTATAGGACGTGCTCAGGTGTTTTTTTTTTTTGCTTGCTTGTTTAATTTTTTTATTCATTACAATTTATTCACTTTGTATCCTAGATGTAGTCCCCTTCCTCATCCCCATCTAATACTGCCTTCCCTCCCTTTTCTCCTCCTATGCCTGTCCCCCAATCCACTGATAGGGGAGGTTCTCCTCCCCTTCCATCTGACAATAGCCTATCAGGTCTCATTACATCAGGACTGGCTGTACTGTGTTCCTCTGTGGTCTGGTAAGGCTACCCCCAACTCAGGGAGAGGTGATCAAAGAGCCAGCTACTGAGTTCATGTAAAAATCAGTCTCTGTTCCCCTTCCTAGGGAGCCCATTTGGAGACTGAGCTGCCACGGGCTACATCTGTACAAGGGTTCTAGGTTATCTCCATGCATGGTCCTTGGTTGGAGTATCAGTCTCAGAAAAGATCCCTGGGCCCAGATATTTTGGTTCTGTTGCTCTCCTTGTAGAGTTCTTGTCCCCTCCAGGTCTTTCTATCTCCCCTTTCTTTCATAATATTCCCTGCACTCTGCCCAAAAATTGGGTATGAGTGTCAGCATGTGCTTTAATACCCTGCTGGGTAGAATCTTTCAGAAGCCATCTGTAGTAGGTTCCTGTCTTGTTCCTTGTTTTCTCCTTCTCCCTATGTCTATCCCATTTACATTTCTGAGTAAGGATTGAGCATCTTACCCAAGGTCCTCCTTCTTGCTTAGCTTCTTTAGGTATGCAGATTTTAGAATGATTATCCTATATATATGTCTAATATCCAATTTTAAGTGAGTATATACCATGTGTGTCTTTCTGCTTCTGGGATACCTCACTCAGGATGATCATTTCTAGGTCCCACCATTTGCCTGCAGATTTTATGATTTCCTTGTTTTTAATAGCTGAGTAGTATTCCATTGTGTAAATGTACCACAATTTCTGTTCCCATTCCTCCGTTGATGGACATCCGGGTTGTTTCCAGATTCTGGCTATTACAAATAAAGCTGCTAAGAACATGGTTGAGCAAATGTCTTTGTTGTATACTTGAGCATCTTTTGGATATATGCCTAGGAGTGCTATAGCTGTACCTTGAGGTAGCATTATTCCTAATTTTCTGAGAAAGTGCCAAATTGCTTTCCAAAGTCCTTTCCTCCTTTTCCTTATCCACACAATAGACTCTCTCCTGTGACAACTTCCTTCTTTAACTTCTGCTTCTCTCTTCCCTTGTCATTACCACCTGCTTCCCAAACAAGGAGTGGCATAAGAAAAATGAAAACACTGTCAAGCACCTACACAAGTATATAATGTAAAGATAATATGTGCATTAGGAACTGATAATGCGAACAGAACAGTTGTGCAATCTCTGCATGGAACATGGTGACTGTAGCTTCAGTCCACATATATTGTAGTTTATTCACAAAACATTTCAAGCCCCTTTACAATTCTAGATGTATACCATGTGCCTTTCATATCTTTTGTAATTACATGGTAATTTACCATGTATGTAAATACATGGTAAACTCTTATGACCCCAAGACTGAGGAGTAAGAACAACCATACATTTTTTATTTTTAGAAGAAAGACTTAACCACATCTTATTTTCTCCTAAAACTAGGTCATGCAACGTTTAGCCAGTGACTTTGGACTTCAGTGAAAAATGGACAGGATTCCCTTCCAAGTACTCTGCTGCAGGTTTCTCCTATTTACATTGTCCTTCCTATAGCTCCCTGTTCTGTACCACTTAACCTATAATATCTGGTAATCAGTTTCAGTCCAAGAATGAATCTCCCCAAAGGAGAGTAAATGACTGTCCTTTAAGGACTTACCTTTAAAGTGCTTTTAAGAATTCTCAGCCTGTGCAGCTTTTCATTCATCACTGGATCATTACATCTTTTTATAAATGATAGCTTGTATTCCATCTTGGTTGAAATGCGATGTTCTCCTATTGGAGACAGACTGGCTTCTTCCAGCGCCCTGTACAAATCTTGTAAGGAGTCTCCTAACTTTTCTTCCCTATTTTCATCTGAGAGACAGGAAAGTGGGAGTGGGGTAAAGGATGGGGAGAATGGAGGGAAAGAGACAAATACACAATTTAATAAAGTTATTTTTGTAGCTTGAAAAATCTTCTAAATTTAGATCATCTGAAAAATAGTTTAATGAGTGATTAGGAAAACAGTCTAATACTTAAATATCCCTCAGAAATAAAATAAAACAAAATACCTCAAAGATGCTAGTTAGAATGGATAACATAGTTATGGACAGCCAATTATATTAGAAGGATTAAATAGGACTTATGATTCAAATAGCCTCTTGAGAGAAAAATAATCACACATATCTTGGATTCAAAGTGTAACTGTACATAACACGAAATGCTACTTCATATAGTTTAGTATTTTAAGACAACAATTAATAAACACAGAAATGCTATTTAATAGAGTTCTGCTGGTTAACTAATACTGATGATTTTCGTTTTTCAGATGGAATGTTATTTGTTGGCATATATATGATTTCAATTATGCAGTTATTTAACAAATTTTTAGATTTTATATGACTGCCATAGCCTGGTACATCATCAATATAGTAACTTATCATAAGTTATTATCAAAAATAATGTCTTGATTTTTAGGCAGAAGCTCACTGTGTAGGCCAGAGTGTCCTGCAATTCTTTATGTAGCTCAGGCCGCACCCTGCAACACATGAGGCTGGCCTCAACTTCATGGTAATCCTTTTGCCTCTGTCTGCCAAGTGCTGGGATTACAGTTATAAGCCACCATGCTCAGCAATAGCAATGTTTTAAATTAAATTAAAATGAAGCACATGAATGTATTTACATACAAATGTAAAGAAATTTGTGACATGTACTAATAGAATTTATAACATTTAAAAAATTTGACAGGAAAATACTCCACTTAAATATTTTTGAGAAAAATTAAGACAGTTACAAGTATGGATTTTCAATCTAGAGGATCAAATAAAAGTGTCATCTTACTTTAAAATTGTCTGAATAATGATGTTAAATCAATTAGAAACATATCAATTTGTTTGTCATAGAAGTAACAAAAATGAACTAGGATTCTTCTTTGGGTAGCAGCAGGGTCTTGAGGAATACTTCTTTTACTGGCCCAAAGCAGAAACATAGAATGTTATTTATTCCACCATTGTCCATATGATATTAAGCTTTTTGATACAGTTTTAAAAGTAGATTCCCTAATTAACAATAACACTAATGAACATTTATTTGTGCCAAGCAATAGGATAAATGCCTAACATTCATGATTTCATTTGCTTTTCACAATGGTACTAAGAAAATTTTAATTTATATCAGGGGAGATATTTGCTTAAGTTCATAATCTCATATAAATGGTGGAATTAGAATTTAATAATTTAAAGTGTGTATTTAATTGGATGTGCCAGTTGAGTCAACTCCTTTAACATGCAGCATTCTAAACACTTAATGTTTTGCATGCAATCTTTTAAAAAAAAATACTGTGCTTTCCACAAAAAAAGTTTAACTGGATACAAACTACACACAGACAGTAAGACTTGAGTTGAACTACATAAAGTTGAACTACATAAAAATATTTCTGTGTGCTCATATTTTGGCAAAGGAGATGAACGTCAGAGATAGAACACTTAAGAGGGTGACAAGTTATACTCAGGATTTGTGTCAACTATGGACAGCATCCTTTGGGTTATGCTAAGAATGCTCTAAACATGTTTTAAAAGAGTATATCTAAAACTGCCCCCAAAGTTTAAAATAATGACTTAATTTTAAGGGGTTCACCTTTAGGAATAAAAAAAAAACAGTTTTGTTTAAATTCTGTGTTTAACGTTTTGCTCTTCCACTGAGCTTAGTAGCTGAGAATAGCTATGATTATTCAGTCTTTTTACTAGATAAATTCCTTATCTGTCAGCATAGGTTGTAATTGTATTCTATAATGAATTTTAATGCCTAAACATATCTCTTTTAAATTATGAAAATTCATTTGAATAAAATCTTTGAAAAATTCTCTGTTGGTTAATCCTTGAATATTTTCAGTACCTAGAGGAGTTTGATGGATGGGTGGATGGAAGCCTATGTAAAGAATGGATTCTCAAGTTAAAAGCAAGATGGTTTCATTATAGAGAATTTCAAATGAGAATGCCTAGGAGGAAGGAAGGCAGAAACTCATATGGTCATTATTGGTCACTAAAGGGAGCTGCAAAAATACAGATACATTTGAACAGAGTAATTTCATTTCGTAGAATCACAGTCCAGAAAAAAAACACTGAGGAATTACTTAATAATTATTGTATTTGCCTCAAGGCAAAATTGAATGTAAAGAAAGACGTAATTTATGAGAGTAGGGAGTTGGGTACCAGTAAGAAGCCTAACAGATGAGAATTATAGTACTTAAGGTATCAGGTGGCATAATGTATTATTACTTTTTTCAGTTCTAGAAAGAAGAAAAAAAAAGGATCTGGATTATAGTTTTAGAATTTAAGGAGGGTAGACTTGTTTTCACACAGTGATTTTTCTTTATTTTAAAAGAAATCTTTCTCATATTACCTAACACTGTAGGGCATATATATCTTGTTACATTTGACATAGTTTGTTCTTCTCTACATCTCTGTATCTCTGTCTTCCCACCTCTCTGCTGGGGATCAAATGAAGGTCTTGCACATACTAGGCAAACATCCTATCACTGAACTACATCTTCAGCCACTCCCTTACCCTAACTTTTAACATTATGGAATGCTGCAGAAGCTTTAATTTTTATACAATGTCAATGAAATTTTACTTTAAGAAGACTAAGCAAAGGTTAAATATAAAAATAACAGAAATAACTATTTAAAAAGCGTAAGCCTCCCCTGCCCCCTTAATATTATTTGGGAGAAAAGCATTCAACCAAAAGACAACATAATTCTACAAAGAATTTGGTTTGACAGCTGTACAAAAAGCCAAGCATGGGTCTGTATGTAGCACATATGCACAAGGAATCACAATGACACAGAACATGGAAACACTTTAAAATATAGCAGTTGAATGGTGTGGCTCCTACAAGAGCTAAGAAAGTCCCCCCTTAGTCCTCTACATACCACACATATATGCAACACTGCACGAGACACAGTAGTGGAATGAGTAAAGATGAGGGACTGGGAAGCCAGGCTACCACAAAATGTCATCAATGAGTTAACATTCTAAGACTACACAAAGAGTCCTTTTATTTTCCAAAGAAGGGAGGGGCAGGGTCACAATAGAAATCTGATTCACTGTGCTCAACAGTCAAAACAACACAGAACTCAACATTCAAGACAAAAACAGACCTTTATTTTCTTTTATAGTTTTCAATTGGTTTTCTTGATTTTTCTCAGATGAATATCAATTAAGTCTACAGGGCTACGGTTGCAGCTGAAAACATGAAAGCACCTTTATTTTCTTCTCTTTTTTGCCCTCTTCTTCATCTCCTTCACATTTCCCTTCAGGGTTCCTTCTCTTCTCAAATTTTGATTTTTCTTCTCTTAGAAGAAGCTTGGTTTGGAAGATGAGGCAAATACTTGGTGAGGCCTGCTTTCCAACTGAATTTCTTTCAATGTGCCAGTTCAGCCTTTGGAACACTGGCTAAAAACGAGCTCTTTTGCAATGAGTGAGTATTTCTGAAAATTGGTAAAGTGTAGACCACATTCAAATAAAAGGACATATATAGGAACCTTCTGTGATTCCCACTGAGAAAGTATATCACTGCTGCAATGACATTTTAATTGGTATCTAATTTATTCACGAAATATGGAACTATGAAGGAATAAAAATTCCCCAAACTGTATTTACATTTATAGCATAAAAACTTGTCCTGTATCAGATCATACATTAGAAAAATTCCATTTTATTAAAGCAGAGAACACTTACAAAGTCCCTTTTCTTATATAAAAAATCATTGACTGGTGGATTTGATGGTCAAAATGAAGATATTAATTTGCATTCTATGCAAAGGGATAATTCTTTCTGGCTGTACCATACTTGGCAGGAGTGAAAAAAAAAGTTCCTCTTTGGTGTCATTCATATTTTAGGACTCTAGGAACACAGGTAAGAATCACAATAATTCATTGGTTCTCTGCTGGTTGCATACAATTACCAGGTCGTTAACAAAATAAAGATTAGCTAATGAAAAATACTAGTTTTTTTGTAATATCTTGAAACTCCTTATAAGCACATTATAATGTATTTCTTAATTGTTCCAAAATTTTTGTTTAATGTATTCTATGCATTTAGGCTCAGTGGTTTCCAAACTTGTTTGATTGTTCACCCTTATAAGCTAAAACACTTGTGTTGTTCATAATGTATAAACATTTAGTAGTCTATATCAGTATATGCTATAAATATACACAAAAGAAACTGAAAAGAGATATAAAACCTGAGAACATCCCATTACTTTTTTCCTGTATGTTAATAGATTCTCTTTCAAAGATCTATAGTGTAAACAGAATTTGTGTCACTGCCATTTGCATTTCCCATTATCTATATGCCATAATGCCTCATGCTCTCAGCAAATTCAAATGGAGTGAGAGTTTTCTTTACTTTATAAATAAAACACTCCAAAGAAGATTCCCTATTAGGTGACTGTGTAATTACTAAAAGTCAGTAAGTATATTTTTCTTTGGTGAAAACTAAGGACAATAAAACCTCACTCTTGTTTTCTGATTTTCCTGCCACTGCAATAACAGTGTTAAAGCAGAGTGAAAGATGAAAACAAAACCAAGAAATATATCAATTGGGCTCTGAAGCCAACAATGGGAAATGCATTCTTGGTTCATGTTTTGGAAGATAATTGTATTCTTTCATAGAAACAGTTGTTCTTTCTGCAACACAGCTGTTTAATGATCAAAGAAGGTTGGGAAAGTTTAAATTACAAATGATAGAGAAGGCTAGACATAGTATGATTAGTCATCAGTCAAATCTGACTGGTATTTGTTCTTATACGACCAGAAAGCTTCTAAGCTGATCATATCAAGTATGTGGAACACTATTTTTGTCCCAAAGGATAACTGTCATTCACATTGTGATGGCAGGACTATTTTTATGAATACTAATTTACGATCTTGTCACAGAGAATAACTTATTTATTTGTAAGGTGATAGACTTTTAGCGACGTTAATGTCTTTGTAAGTTTTATCACTAAAAGTGATTAAATAACCAGTGGTTTACACCATAACTTGAATTATTTTAAAACACTAGCTATTTTAACTGAGGCCTTTATATCAATCAACTTGCTATGCCTAATTTTGTAAAACCTGGGAGGAAGGGAAGGCAGAGCTTATTATATTAGAAGAAGATTTTACAAGCTAGCTTTTAGTTTTTCCTTTGTAGCCAATTATTTAATAATTAGAAACCATTTACTTTCTTTTAGGCAAAATAATAACACTCATACATTACTATTAGGCAATAGTTTCTCGGGTAGAAAAAAAAATTGATTTTAATGAGTAAAATTTCCTTCTTTGAAGAGTACCAAATAAATGGATCTATCTATGTTTCTATGGTTTTCTTTTCTCTTTAGATAAGGTAAAGCCTGTACTTATATTAAGTATGTCCAGTGCCTATAACTGTCAATTCTTTTACAACAGTAAGCTTTACTTCCATAAGGCTGTGATAAAATAAATAAAGCTAAAGCTTATTTTACACATTTTCCTTTAAGTATTTCTGCCAAATTATGTAGTTTAACAAGAATTACATGACAGTGGTTGTATTTTCAGGGTACATTTTTTTAAAATGATGAATAATATAAATGGCAGAATGTTGGCATTCTTAGTACTGATTTACTAACCCTTAAGAAGGGATGGCTTTTTGAAAGGCAAACAAAGAAATGATTGACAGAATACAGATTTACCCACATAATTTAGAAAATGTAACCAATAAAATTGGAAGTCTAAGGCAGGAATTCATAATAGGGACAACTTCAAAGCCAAACTAAGGGATAATTTTATTTGAAAGTTAATACACAGTCACCATACTCATTAATGATAAAACCCCCTAAAATTTTTGAGATCATAGAATTTTACTAGGATTTAAACAGGGAGCATGACCCAAGAAAATTTCATTAATATTAAATGCCAATAAAATAAATTTGACTTATTTCTATATACCAAGAACCACCATTCTTTAGATATACGTAAAAACACATTAAAATGGTTAGAGCACAGAGGCAATTATAAGGCAGATCAATGTGATTTTTATTCACAACACAAATTTCATTTGTGAGAAAGAAGCATAGATTTTTTTTTTCTCATTAGAAAGATTTGCTATCAAGCATTCTTAGCAAATTATTTAGCTAACTAAAAAGATCTGGTACCAACTGGTAATATTTTTATTTTTAAGTAATTTATATTTTTACAGGTATTCATATTATGCAATACCACACACTGCAGCAACAGGAAGAAAAACATTTCTTAATACAATATTAAATTATTTTTTCACTGCACAGTATGAAATATCCATTAATTAGCATTAAATTATTACAGTGTATCTTATCCAACTAAAGGAAATTTCACATCTATTACAGAAGAAAAATAAGCAATATTGAGCCACAGGGGACCCAGTTACATAGTATTAAATAATATCTGAAGCTAGTTTAAAAGACATCCAGACAAAATACTTTTTCAAATATGGAAAACCATAGCCTATAGATTTGCAATATTTTACAGAAAAAGACTAGCTCATTCCAGCTTAAGAGGCGACATCACTTCTATGTAAGTGCCAAGAAAAGGGAGAAAGTTAGGATTTTAGCTGAGGAATCTAATAAAGCCTGGTATGAGTAATTTCCTTCATTGGTGTCACTGAAAGCAGTCTGCCTTACACCTGACTATGCTTTAATAATAGAATAAACATATGAGTTTCGGAGCAGGGTGTGTACACCTTGCCTTAATAGATTACACTTAATTTAGTATAATACAGCATGTCAAATTTTTAAAATGCAAATACACTTAACACAGATTTTGCTTCCACTGCTTTGCCTTAACCAGGACAAGAGTCCATTAAACAGACAGAATTTTCTAATTATCGGTGCTGATCCCTCTCTTCCTGTTGTCAGGAGAACACAACTGAAGTGTCGCCATAGAGCCCTTGCCCAGTCAAGACCCTTTACCCTCTGTTCTCCCATAGAAAGGGCAGTTTTTGGCTACTGTGTTCCATCTTGATTGGCTTTGGTCTTATGCTAGTCCCACTGTCGAATGCTCCAATTCTTCTTAAGAGTGGCCTGCCCTCTTAATATCCCTTTACGGAGGCCCCAAATCCACAACACTTGATGATCTAAGCTTTTTACAAGTCTGTTTTCTGTTATAAACAGCAAGGACGAGGCCATTTTAGTTGCTTGCAAGAGGTTGATGTTGAGTCTGCGCCGTGCCGACTCTCTTCCATCTAAATTCTCTAAACATTAGCTTATCAATCTGTGATTCCAATGGTTGAGTGCCAACAGAAGTGGATCCGATTTGGCATGGAGAGGTTCTACCAACTCTCGCAGTGTATTAGCCTAATATAATAAAGCAGTGATACAATATGATGAAAGACCTGCGAGTGCCATTATTCCAAAGCACATCAGTATTTGTATTAGAAATACCATCATGCAGTACCCATGAAGAGAAAACAGAAAAAAAATATGCCTAGAACTGCCCATGGTTGTAATACCATAATGTCTTTCAGTTGGCATGCAAGTCTACTTGGCCATAAAGGGGACCAATTTTGATTTAGTTTGATTGTTTGGAGTGCCAATCTTCCAACTATATACAACAATAAACACACAAATCTTTTCCCACCTCTAACTTGTACATACACATCTATAGTTTGACTCAGAAAAGTCCACTAAAGGACTCTCCACACAGATGCAAAACCACCAGTCTTTTAAAAAAAAATCAAAATGGATTTCTATGTTTTCCTCATTTTCACTCAGTCAGAAGGCTGTCTTACAGCTTTGACACAAATGCTACTACTGTCCTGTTCCAGAGAAAGTAGCCTAGCTCGTTTTGTTCTGATTAGGAAGCCTCACAGTAAATGATACAAAGTGAAAAGAAACAATACACATGACAAAAAGATGACTTTATATCTGAGCATTCGCCACACAACAAGATGTTTAGAAACTGGAAGAGAATAATGTTTTTGAATGACTGGAAAAATGAAGAAGAATTCAGATAAAATATAGTCTGTATTTATTGACTTTATTTTGCATCTTCAGGAATCCGAATATGGTCAGCAGGCACATATCAGCAATATTTAAAGCATAACGTAGAATTTTATTTGCTGTGTTTTTGGTTATATCCCCAGAAGAAACAAAGTGAGAGAAGGATCAGAGAAAATATTCTATTACTATATCTCTTGGAAAATGGGAAGGGAAAATAACTGATATTAAAAAATACAGTGTATTTCAATAACCAGCAGCAGAAAGGGGGATCAGAGCTAAGTAATTTTTCTATGTTGGTCAAGTGAAATAACATATAATACATCATCATTTAAAGGATTATAATGCTGGAAACCTATCTTAGGTTCTACCACTCTTTAATAAATACTATCTGGTATGGGATTTCGGGCTGAAAATTTTGAGGTAATCTAAACTGGAGCATAAAGACATATCTCAATTTAAACTGTCATTAACTTTTCTATGTAATTAAAATATTTTATAAGTTGTTTCAGACATATTCATTATTTCCTTCTAGAAAAATATTATATGAACACTTTCATTTTTGATATATTCCCTAATGGACATTTAATCCATACTAAACTAAACTAGAACCCTGGTAATCAAGGGTTGTTGGGAGCCAATGGTCTGCCAGGCTGTTTTGCTATTTTGACCAGCGGAAAGACTGCTTTCAGCCTGGCCTTCCCTGGAGTCTTGTTAAGTTCACACCTTTTGTTTATGTGAGGATCACATGGACAGGTGGTCAGGTAAAGAAGTTTTGACTTCCCTGTGAATTCATTCATTGTACTAAGGTGCTTTTATTCTGACTTAAAAGGGTCAGTCTGGAATAAAGCAGTGGCTAGTGTCTACTAGGGCCCTCTGGGAAAGATCCCATGTGTTGTGTGTTGGTTTATTAATTTTTCTTTCAATCCTCACTCCTGACTCAAGAACCAGTTGACTCTGCAGGCTGGCTCCGGCAAAGAGTGGTTTAATTACACTTAAATATTGTTTGTATAAGATCACTGAATTTTATTACAGGATACTGGAAAATATCTCCCCAGTTTAGTCCCTTGTCAGAGTAAAAGATTGTGGGGTAGAATCACTATTTCAAAATGGTAAGATCTCAGTAACAATCTGTTAATATTATCATGAAAGAAGGTAACTCCCCGAAGAAAGGTATCTCTTCAAATGTTTGTGGGAAAATACCACTGAATAGAGCCCTTAAGGATGGAGGTATTTGTTAAATACACATTTCTATGCATTACTTCTTACCTACTGGATCAGAATTCCTGAGTACGGAATGCTAGAATTTGAATTTTATACAAGTTAATGACTCTTCTCCCCACTGCAGTTTGAGATTTGCTTTAGGAAATTTGCATCGGTAAGGGCTACTCAAAGGGTAGAGTTCCTTAAAGTGACATCAGTGGCTATCCTGCATATGCAAGTAGTTTCTAAATCATTAGCCTTGAGATTGGAGATGTCATATAGAATTTTACGTCAGCTCTTCCATCAGTGGAACACTGTATCACTCAGCTAAAACAAGATCAGTTTTTTTTTTTTTTTTTTTTTTTTTTTTTTTTGCTGAAAAATGTGTTGGAAATATCTTGGTCACTTAAAATTATGAAAAACTAAAGAAGTCTTGATAAACTTCTTGAATAAATGCTATTTTTACTTTTAAAAATTTATTTATATTTTTATAAATTACAGTTTATTCACTTTGTATCCCTGCTGTAGCACCCTTCCTCATCCCCTCCCAATCCTACCCTCCCTCCCTTATCTCTTCCTATGTCCCTCCTCATGTCCACTGATAGGTGAGGTCTTTTCCTTCCATCTGATCCTAGTCTATCAGGTCTCATCAGGACTGGCTGCATTGTTTTTTTCTCTTTGGCCTGGTAAGGCTGCTCCCCCATCAGACTGAGGTGATCAAAGAGCCAGCCACTAAGTTCATGTCAGAAACAGTCCCTGTTCCCTTTACTAGGTAACTCACTGAGGCTGAGCTTCTATGGGCTACATCTGTGCAGGGCTTCTAGGTTATCTCCATGAGTGGTCCTTCTTTGGAGTATCAGTCTCAGAAAAGACCCCTGTGCCCAGAATTTTTTGATCTGTTGCTCTCTTTGTGGAGTCTCTGTCTCCTCCAGGTCTTCTTCTCTTCCCCTTCTTTTGTAAGATTCCCGGCACTCTGCCCAAAGTTTGGCTGAGTCTCAGCATCTCCTTCAATACTTTGCTGGGTAAAGTCTTTCAATGGCCCTCTGTGGTGGGCTCCTGTCCTGTTCCCTGTTTTCTTCCTCTTCTGATGTCCATCCCCTTTGCCTTTCTGCATAAGGATTGATCATCTGGGCCCAGGGTCTTTTCTGAGACTGATATTCCAACCAAAGACCATGCATGGAGATAACCTAGAACCCTGCACAGATATAGCCCAGGCTATAGCCCCAGATATAACCCCCTTCCTCATCCCCTTCCAATCCCACCCTTTCTACCACTTCTCCCCTATGCCCATCCCATAGTCCACTGATAGGGGAGGTCCTCCTCCCTTTCCATCTGACCCTATCTTTCAGGTCTCATCAGAACTGGCTGCACTGTCTTCTTCTGTGCCTGACAAGGCTGTTCCCTCATAAAGGGGAGGTGATCAGAGAGCCAGCCATTGAGTTCATGTCAGAGACAGTTCCTGTTCCCTTTACTAGGACATCCACTTGGACACTGAGCTGCCATGGGCTACATCTGTGCAGGAGTTCTAGGTCCTTTCTATACATGGACCTTGGTTGGAGTATCAGTCTCTGCAGAGCCCCTGCGTACCCAGGGTTTTTTTTTTTTTTTTTGGCTCTGTTGGTCTCCCTGTGGAACTCTTGTCTCCTCCAGGTCTTTCTATCTCCCTCTTCTGCACTCTGCCCAAAGTAGGGCTATGAATCTCAGCATCTGCTTTGATCTCTTACTGGGTAGAGTCTTTCAAAGGCCCTCTGTGGAAGTCTCCTGTAAGGTTCTGTGTCTTCTCCTACTTCTAATGTCTATCCTGTTTGCCCTTCTGAATGAGGATTAAGCATCTTCCCTAGCGTCCTCCTTTAAAGTTAAAAAAATAAAAAATAAAAAAATAAAAAGCAGGTGGCACAATTAGACTAAAAAGAAAAAAATACCATCTGTAATTTTTATAGCATATAAATTCATTTTGACCAAAACAGGAATGATTAAAGATAAATGAGAAAAATGGAAAAAAAAGTTGCTTCATTATTTTTATTTAATAAAATGGAAGTTAGGAGTTGAGAAAAATCTTTATGTTTGTGACCCAAGAACAGAATTTTCATAATAAAATGCTCCATTTCAAAATAAAATGAGAAATAGTAGAAATTAATATAATTTATAGCTACATTATAGACCTTAGTGGGTTTGAGTAAAATATTTTGTGAACCTAGATGCATGGCATAACCTAGAACCCCTGCACAGATGTAGCCCATGGCAGCTCAGTATCCAAGTGCATTCCCTAGTAATAGGAGAAGGGACTGTCTCTGACATGAACTTAGGAGCTGGCTCTTCGATCATCTCCCCCTGATGGGGGTGCAGCCTTACCAGGCCACAGAGGAAGACAATACAGCCAGTCTTGATGAGACCTGATAGGCTAGGGTCAGATGGAAGGGGCAGAAGACCTCCCCTATCAGTGGACTAGGTGAGGGGCATAAGAGAAGAAGAGGGAGGAAGGGTGAGATTGGGAGGGGGCGAGGGAGGTAGCTAAAGCTAGGATACAAAGTGAATAAATAAATAAAATATTTTGTTAACTTAGATAGAGGCAAAATATTCTCAGATATTCAAAATGTTCTTCTTCTAAGTTTCAAAACCACAATTTCATCCTATTTGTGTAATTCATAGGAGATGGAACATTTCGTTATGGAAGTGGGACTTAATCTTGATGTACATAGAGCTGTGACCTCAGAGTATAGCATTTACTTAGTGCGGATACTCCTCCCATGCTGACTGTGTGCTTTAAAAATCAAAATGACTATTTGAAGGAACTGAACACCTAAAATAGTTATCTCCCTTTCAGTGTTGGAGATTGAAAGATTTTATGTAGTCTAAGCATTCACTCTACCCCTGTTAGACTCCAGCCTAAAATGCCCTTAATAAATGAAGCTTTGATATTAGCAATAAGTGAAAAGGTCTTGGAAGTTTAAGAGTCACATAAGTACTAAGTACATAAATTCAATTACTATCATTCTATTTTCAAAGATGTGATTACTGATATTTTAGAGAAAACATACTAATTTTTGATCACATTTCACTGTTTGCTATTCAGATTTTAAAATGGAAAGTGAGAAAAAATTTAAAATTCATTTATTTATTCACTTTACATCTCTATTCAAGGCCCCTCCCTCCTCTCTTTCTGGTCCCGGTCCCACACTCCCACTCTTTTCTCCTTTTCCCCCCTTCCAAGAAGAACTTTTTTACGCACATATGTTGTGCAGTAAGGATTACATAAGCATGTGTATGTGCACATGATGAACATCAAAGAAGCTTCATCCAGCAACTTATAGGAGCAGGTACAAACATCCACAGCTAAACATTAGGTGGAGGTCAGGAACCCCATGGAAGAAGAAAGGAAGGATTGTAGGAGCCAAAGAGGTCAAGGACACCACAAGCACACAGACCACAGAATCGACTAACCAGGGATTACTACATCTACGCCAGTGTTGCCATAGTAGCATAAGCTACAGGGCGGGGGATACGCTTTCTTTAGAAATTCGCCCCCTGGATGGTCCCTGGCAGACTCATCCCACTTGGAAAAGAGACGCGTTCTGAGATTTCTACACTTTTTCAGTTGTGGTTCTGGGGCTGGATTAATGAGTTTTTTGATCTTTCTCTGTGACTCCTGAAACAGCACAACTAATTTTATAAAGCAATTTATTATTAGTAGATTGTTAATGGCTTTAATAAAAATAGAATGTAAAAGGAATAAGTTTAAGAAAAGTAATGAATTAGATTTAGTATTAATAGGCATTAAGAATAGTGAAAAAATAATAGGCTCCTTCTTAAGAAAAAAATAACAGGAGAAGTACAGCTGGCACGAGTTTACCCCTCCCTTCAGCGTCTTGTTTCTAGGGAAGATCATAAATCTTTAGCAGGGCATAAGGGAGGATGGTTGACAAAGGTGTGTTTAGACTTTGGCAGGTGTTCGACTTGGCTCGGAGGACTATTACAGCTCCTGACTTTCCTCTTCACTAGTCAGTGATAATGAAACCATAGTTTGAGGTTTTTGTTTCTTGTTTGCGTTGATCAGAAATTTTCTAGGCAAAGATTTCTTGTGGGCACTGCCCTATGTTAAAACAGAAACTTTGCATCCTTGGTAAAAGTCTGAATGTTCTGGAAAGCATGCCAATTTTAAGGTGCTTCCTTGTGAGATCACTATAAAAATACTAGCTTGACTTCAGTAAAATTGCAGCAGATTCCAAAGCCATCAAGGTGTCTCTGTCTGTCAATTCATCGCCGAAACCGTGTCTTCCTGTCCAAAGCCTTGTTCTCCCACGGATGACGGGAGCCCGACTGAGCCGGTCCGTGGCAAGGGATCATAAGGGCTCATAGATACTAAAGCGATAATTAGGGAGCCAGTTTAGGTTTGACCTGAATATATGTTATTGTACCATAGCTTGGTGTTTCTGTGGGACTCTTTAACAGAGGTAGCAGGGCTTGTTTCTGAAGTTTTGTCTAGATTTTGGACCGTCTTTAGTCCTACTGGATTGTTTTGTCTAGCCTTAATACCAGGGAGGTGCCTAGTCTTATTGTAACTTGTTATGCCATCTTAGTTGATATCCCTGGGAACTCTCTTCTTTTCTGAAGCGAAACAGAGGAAGAGTAGATCTGGGTAAGAGAATGGCAGGAGAGGAGGGAGAGGAAACTGCAGTTGGAATGTAATATATGAGAGAAAAATAAATAAATAACCATTAAAATGAAATATGATTCTTCCATTCTTTCTTCCATTCTAATTCATTACTAGTTTCAGATATTTGGCCAGGCTCACATATTTCAACTGATAATATTATTAATAAAATAGTATATTAAACTCTACCAAGACAGCCATTTTTCTGGTTTTCTTTCAGAAATATTCATTGGCGTCAGTCTACTCACATTTGTTGTGGATATAAATGTGTTTTTGTTTTGGTTCCAGGTGTGGGATGTGGGACTGATTCAGATGGTCCACAGCAGCAGACTATTTTCTCATGAGAGCTCTGAGAGGAGCTCTTTGCCAGCTGCAGATAGTTTAAATCTGAGGGTTCTGGAGAGAGAATAAATGCCAGAGCCCAGAGAGTGTGGAGCTTGGAGAATGAACAATGTTGCTCTTGCTTCCCACTTGCTGTTCCTGGTTGCTGCTATGATACAAGAAGTTGGAGATCTCCTGAAATGATCATTGGACTGGCTCCAAGGAACCGGATAACCATAACCAGCAGAAAGCAGCTAAGAGAGCTGTGCCCCCTCTCCCACTAACTCTTTCTTTCTCCTACCTAGTGTTGGGGTGTTGGAAGGGATTGGGGTGGAGAAGGGAGAAAAAGATATAAGAAATGCAAATAAAAGAGTTATAAATAAGTATGCCAATGCACATTAGGTTGTTTTGTGATGTATTTTATAATTAGTGAATACTTATTTTAAAATGAAATCTTTAAAGTCCTTAGTTTCTGCTACAATGGCTAAAGCAGCTAAGTGGCTAGATTCTGAGAGATGGACCCAACCACAGGAAAAACAAAACTTTTCCAATACTTTCTAGAGAAGAAGCTGTTTCTTTTTAAAGTGTGAGAATTTAAACGGTACCATGACTTTATATATTTATATTAAAAGGAAATAATTAGATCATACGATGATAAATGTGAAGTACTTTAGTGATAGGACCTGACAATATTGTGAAGAAATGAGTTATCCAACACTTTATCTGTTACTGTGTATGGCTTTGCCAAAATGAAAAAAAATGTAATTAACAATATTTACAATATTTAAGTTTGTTTGCTTCTTTGCTTTTTTTTTTTTCGAGACAGGGTTTCTCTTGACTATAGCCTTGACTGTCCTGGACTCAGTCTGTCCTGGAACTCACAGAGATCTGCCTGCCTCTCCTTCCTGAGTGCTGGGGTTAAAGCCATCACCACCTGACTTACATTTGTTTCTAAATAATTTCATTCAATAGCTCCTCTTTTCCTCCTTCAATTCAACCATGACACTTAAAAACAAAACAAAACAAATAAACAAACCTTGTAAGTATTTTGAAAGGCAGTTTTTCCTGGCCTGAACTTCAATCCATTTAAGTGATCATGTGGTACAAATGTCTTTAAGGCCCTAGTTACATTTTCATCTCAGAAGCTACTGAATATGACCATCTCATTGACTTGAATTTTACAAATTGAAAATTCCAGGAGTATAACAGCTTAGATAACTGGGGAGCTAGGGTGCTGAAGATAAATTTTGTATGTTTTCTTTTTATTTGCTGAGCAACTAACTAGAACTGTGCCCAGTAAATGTTGAAACTGTGGTGTAGTCAGTGGTACAAATTCCTAATTCAGAATATAATCTAAAAGTAAGTGAATATTTATGTGTTTAGTTATATCTGTAGGCTCTCCCTGATCACCGTTGTCGTACAAGGGGTTGAATCCAGGGCCTCATGAATAGCAAATATTTGGTCCATCTCTGAGCTACTGCCTCGGCCCTGCTCTACAATATGCTTATTCTCATATAGAATTTTTAAACTATCCCAAAAGTTCTGTCACTACCATATGGTAAAAAGCACTATTATTTTTAAAGAATGACATTCAGTATCAGCTCCATTATCATGTCATCCATATGAGGGGCAGGAGGCACTGAAGCTGAAAAAGTGAGTGAAATCCAAATTCTTTTCAACAAAAATATAACAGGTGGCTTTGTGGAGGGGTAGTAGTGAAAATATTGTAGTTGAGTTAAAAAAATGGGTGTTAGTCTTACTCATAAAATCTAAATATTACTTCCTCTCAGACTATATATTGCCTTGATTGTAGAACTTCGAAATGGATTTTGCTTACTGTTTTCGAAAATATAATATTAAAAACATAACAATATTGACTTTCCACTTTCAATAACTTCTAAATGTTAATGCTTTATTAATAAATCCTTGGCATGGCAGTCTGATATTTGGGATCATTTACTCATTAACAACTCTGGCAGGGAGAGAAGCTATTTTGGGAGCACCGCCAATTGAGTTTCAGGACCATAAAGAAAATCTTCTCCAGCAAACCAAGTGACAAGAAAAAGAAGAAAATTCAAGAATACAGTCACTCATCATTAATATTTCTCTTTACTTCAAATTATATAGCTAATGTAACATTTTCCTACAATCGCTTTACTTCTAATATACAATTATTTTATATCATAGACTATAATCATAAGCTCCTTTGTTCAAATATTTTCAAAATTCAACACTGAAATTCTATTTTAATAAAATGTATTATGCCCTTTCCAAGAAAAATATTTTGTAAAAATCACTGCAAAATTGTATTTATAAGAAATTTACCACAGGTGAAACCAATTAGCACAGCTTTTCATCTTAAGAACTCAGTGGAAAAGGAAGTGCTTGGTCTTGATGGACCTGATATGCAGGGCCTAGTTGGTAGTGGAGGGTGCTTCCCTTTTCTGAAGAGAAGGGGAGGGAGAAATAGGGGCAAGATCTAGGAAGGGTGGGACCTGGAAGAGAGGAGGGAAGGAGCTGTGTTCGGTATATAAAGTAAATTAAAACAAAAAAAAAAACACATGGGTTAATGAGTATTCATATTCAATCTTATCTGTCTTAGAAATTAATGGTTATTAGGTTTTGAACCAGCAAACTCATTCTGTAGTTGGGATAGAAAAGTAGAGAATCTAGAAACCTATTGGTGTATACCATTTAAAATATTTTATTACAGTGCTACCTCAAGATCCATCTATATCACTCCTACACATATCTACAAAATATGCTGAGGTATACAACAAGGACATTTGCTCAACCATGTTCATAGCAGCTTTATTCATAATAGCCAGAATCTGGAAACAACGCAGATGTGCCTCAATAAAGGAATTGATGCAGAAATTGTGGTACATTTACACAATGGAATATTACTCAGCTATTAAAAACAAGGAAATAATAAAATTTGCAGGCAAATGGTAGGATCTAGAAAAGATCACCCTGAGTGAGGTATTCCAGAAGCAGAAAGACACACATGGTATATACTCACTTATAAGTGGATATTAGACATATAATATAGGATAATCATACTAAAATCTGTCCACCTAAAGAAGCTAAGCAAGAAGGAGGACCCTGGGTAAGATGATCAATCCTCATTTAGAAGGGCAAATGGGATAGACATCGGAAGAGGGAGAAAACAGGCAACAGGACAGACGCCTACCACAGAGGGCCTCTGAAAGACTCTACCCTGCCGGGTATCAAAGCAGATGCTGAGACTCATAGCCAAACTTTGGGCAGAGTGCAAGAAATCTTATGAAAGAAAGGGTAGATGAAAGACCTGGAGGGGACAGGAGCTCCCCAGGGAGACCAACAGAGCCAAAAATCTTGGGCCCAGGGGGCCCTGCAGAGAATGATACTCTAACCAAAGACCAGGCATGGAGAGGACCTTGAACCCCTGCACAGATGTAGCCCATTTGCAACTCAGTGTTCAAGTGGGTGCCCTAGTAAGAAGAACAGAGTCTATGTCTGGCATGAACTCAGTGGCTGGCTCTTTGATCACCTCCCCCTAAGGGGGGACTAGCTTTTCCAGGACACAGAAGAAGACAATGCAGCCAGTTCTGATGAGACCTGATAGCTAGGTTAGTGTCAGATGGAAGGGGAGGAGGACTGCCCTTATCAGTGGACTGGGGGAGGGGCATGGAAGAAGAGGGAGGAAGGATGGGGTTGGGAGGTGACAAAGGATGGGGCTACAGCTGGTATACAAAGTGAATAAATTGTAATTAATAAAAAATATATTAATTTAAAAAACAAAAATTATATTACATATGAGTTTTATTTATCCTTCTGGACAATATTGTATAGTACTGCTTTTATAAACAAAATTAAAGAAGAGTTACAGAGTTGCTGACTCTCAGTGTTCTTAGGGAAAAATATGAATGACTTCATAGTTACTGTGAAAAGTTGCAATATTGCATTTAACATTTATTATCACATGTTGAATTTTATATTCACCAGTATATTACAGAAATGTAGACTCATACATGTACTTCAAAAGGGTAATGATTCTTTTTATAAAATTCAAATGTTTGAAATGTCAGAAGGGTCTCTGTAACTTAAAATGGAATTTGTATTGAAATTGGGAGGGGAGGAAGGAGGGGTTTATGGGGGATACAAAGTGAATAAAGTGTAATTAATAAAAATTAAAATAAAAAATATTTTAAAAGTCTAATCTTAATATCTATCTGTAAATTAATCAATTTTATAATGGTTGATGGGGCTACTTTACTTGTATATATTAAAAAAAAGAACTCTGAATTTCACTGCAGCCAGCCCAATCAGGATTTAAACATTTGTAGGCATCACATGTTATTAATAAGGGACTATGCTGCCTTCTCTAGCATGAAAAGATACAATTATTAAGGAAAAGCGGCTGTCTCAAGTCCCTTTTTATTAAATAGGGGCATGCAAAAAGGGGGTCAATTTAGGATTCCCAAGTTTCATGTAAAACTCCATTATCATTTGCTTTGATTGCTACCATTGTTTGTGGAGAAAGGGGCGAGCAAAACAATAATAGCTATGGAGTTTCCCTGTCATGAAAGAACTCCACGAAAGTGGCCTTATTTATTTTATGTGTTTGTGTTTTATGTTGTGTGTGTGCTTATGTTATTAGCATCATTATTGTATATAAAAATGCAGGAAAACACTTAGGACTATATTTTAAGCATTCTTTGATATATATATATATATATATATATATTATATCACAAATTTCTATATGTACACATACACATATTTGAACACATTATAAAATGTAGTAAAACCTAGTAGTTTGTATGTGGTTCAAGTGCTACTTCATCAGACTTAAAACAGATAGTGTTATAACTAGATTTATCATGAAATATTACATTGACCCCTTCTTAAGTCCATGAATACTAATAACCAAGGTTCTAGAATAACTTATCTCCTGATTTGATTATTAAGTGCAGAAACATCTAAAAGACATCAATCTTGGATTTCAAAGAAAATTCAAAAAATCTCAAACTAAATTAAAGATAGTTTCAAACCACCATCAAGTAGTGTATCAATCACATATGCTTATTACTGTTTAGGAAGGCTGTCATATATTTTAGAGTAAGACATTATTCCTCAGCAATTGACAAAGCAGAGAATAAACCATAAATAGACACAATACTAGAACCTTGTCAAGGAAAATGTCAGATGACATTTTCTTCTTTCTTATCGTAAATCTTTAGTATGACACTGGAGAGCCCATTTTTTCCCCCTTTGGGAAAAGTCATTAGATACCTCAAAAGTTTAAGTAGTGACTTTTCTTATATAAAATAATCTATTTTAATTATACAAGGCCTTGAGAACTAAGACTTTAGTTTTAGCCATACTAACAATGATTATAGATCTTAGTGTGTGGACAGATTGGTCACCATGGTGATGAAAAATTCAGCCTGGGAAGTAGATAATACATTACATTGCTCTCCATAGAAACAGTAGGCCTGAAATCAAATACAGTTTCTATATTTACCATGGAAAAATCTTGAAGTTCCACTGAACTAATACTTTTTCTCAGGAGTTGCTAAGCAACTTACCAAAAAGGTGAGTTATAGATACTCACCATCCTATTGTCACTCTGATGTCAGGTCTAATGTGGTGTGGTGGCAAATATCTGCAATCTCAGCCTTAGAAGGTCAAGGCAGAAGGATCTTTGCACATTTGAGGACCAGGATATGGTATACAACGAGACCCTGTCCTTCCTTCCTTCCTTCCTTCCTTCCTTCCTTCCTTCCTTCCTTCCTTCCTTCCTTCCTTCCTTCCTTCCTTCCTTCCTTCCTTCCTTTTCTTTCTATCTATCTATCTATCTATCTATCTATCTATCTATCTATCTATCT
>NW_026594354.1:956386-997620 GCF_907164565.1 Psammomys obesus | reverse complement strand
TATCTATCTATCTATCTATCTATCTATCTATCTATCTATCTATCTCTATCTACTTATTTGTTTATCTATCTATCTATCTATCTATCTATTTATCTATCTATCTATCTATCTATTTATTTGAGACAGGGTTTCTCTGTGTAGCCTTGGCTGTCCTGGACTCACTTTGTAGACTAGGCTGGCCTCAAACTCACAGAGATCTGCCTGCCTCTGTTTCCCTGAGGGCTGGCTGTCATTTTTATTTTTAAAGACACTTCCCTTGAATAAAATTTCTCATTTGTGATTGATCCCCCTCAGACTTCTACACACCCTTAGATATGTCCCCTATGGGTTCTTTTCAATTTTTTCAAACCTGTGTGACCAGTGAGTATCGCACAAGAAAGCTGTCTATACCTGTTATCCACATCATCTAGATGTCAAATATTAATGCCTGTGAAGTTTCCCAACTTTGGTTCACTTAATGATACCTGGAAGGCTAACAGGTTCCCCTAGCACTCAAGCTCTAAGCATATATTATACTGTTAAATTCTTACTCCCCACTTCTGGGTCTTCTTCTGAGCAGGTTAGTTTACCACATAGATAAACGATAGTCTACTACAGAGGCAGTACCAGAGGTTAATTTAAATATCTGAATGGTTTTCTAAATGGTCTCTCCCCATGTCTTCTTCTATATCAATATATCTACTTTCTCCACTGAGTGGTCTTTCTGATACATATGTCTGATTATATTATATCCCCACTTGTATCTACTGAAACCCTCATATTCTATCTATCTGTCTATCTGTCTATCTATCTATCTATCTATCTATCTATCTATCTATCTATCTATCTATCTATTTTTGGTTTTTCAAGACAGGGTTTCTCTGTGTGGAACCTTGGCTCTTCTGGACTCGCTTTTGTAGACCAGGCTGACCTCAGTCTCACAGAGATTCACCTGCCTCTGTTTCCCAAGTGCTGGAATTAAAAATATCCATGGCCACTGCCTGGCTTACCTTCATGTTCTTTAACGGATAATGTAAACCTTCAGGTATGACATGCTAGGATGTTCATAGCATAGTTCCAAAACAATTTTTTTGCCATACTCCCAAGGCAAATTTCTCTAGATTATTTTTCTTTTTCTCCATGTCAACATTTGCTGACAATGTTTAACTATGTTTGTGTATGTGAGTGTCAGTGCCTGTTGATGTCAGAAGCCTCGAATCCCTCTGGAGCAGGCAGTTGTAAGCCACCTGATATGTGGGCCCTGGAAACTGAACTCAAGTTCTCTCCAAGACAGTACAAAGCCACCCCTTTAAGCCTTGATTTTATGTTTTTCAAACTACATACAAAATATCCTTCATTTTTTTTCCAGGTGAAATCATCTAGCTTAAATGTTCTAGGTGAGACCCTATGAATTTGTACAAGGTAGAGATATGAGACCTTTTACATGTTTTCATTGAAATTAAATTATTTTGTGCTCATTTTTTTTTGTACTTGGTGATGTATTTATTGTATTTTGTGTTGACCTTTTTAAAAATTTTTTATTTAACTTTTATTAATTACACTTTATTCATTTTGTATCCCCCCATAAGCCCCTCTCTCCTCCCCTCCCGATCCCACCCTCCCTCCCCTTTCTGCATGCATGCCCCTCCCCAAGTCCACTGATAGGGGAGGTTCTCCTCTTCTTTCTGATCTCAGTCTAACAGTTCTCATCAAAAGTGGCTGCATTGTCCTCTACTATGGCCTGGTAAGGCTGCTCCCCCCTCAGGGGGAGGTGATCAAAGAGCAGGCCAATCAGATTATGTCAGAGGCAGTCCCTCTTCCCATTACTATGTAACCCACTTGGACACTGAACTGCCCTGGGCTACATCGGTGCAGGGGTTCTAGGTTATCTCCACGAATAGTCCTTGGTTGGAGTATGAGTCTCTGGGAAGTTCCCTGTGTTCAAATTTTCTTGTTCTGTTGCTCTGCTTGTGGAGTTCCTGTCCTCTCCAGCTCTTGCTATTTCTTACTTCTTACATAAAATTCCATTCACTCTGCCTGCCAGTTGGCCATAAGTCTCAGCATCTGCTTTGATAGTCTGCAGGGCAGAGGCTTTCAGAGGCCCTCTGTGGCAGGTTCCTAGGTTGTTTCCTGTTTTCTTCTTCTGGCTTTCAGAGACCCTGTGCTCATTTTTTAAGAACACTTGAGATACTAGCTTTTGCTCTCCCATTAGATGATGAACTGACTATGTAATTTAAGATTGATTTTTAAGGGCTTACTAGAGTGGAGACTTAGGATACAGGGGTTCCTGTATAAATATCATATTATTTTTATATATTTTATAATATTTATAAAATTATAATATTATAAATATTACTTTGTTGCATTAAATCACCAATATATTTCCATTCAATATCTAAAGCTATGGGGTACAAACTGTACATTAAATAACTATTTTAAACAACTCTACAAAATGTGTTACTTCAACAGAATTTCAACTGAAATAAGAAAATCCATTTTAAAATCTTAAATGTGAACTGTATGGCAGAGGTGGGATTTTGGGGGAAGTTAAGAGTCTGAAATCACAAGTGTTATTTCTGGCACTTCTATGTCAAGGAAGCATGACTTATGTGTCCTTATGTGAAGTAATAATACAACCACTACTATCGGGTACTTTCTCTGAATGGCATTTGGTGCCAAGTTATTTATATGTCATTAATGTCAGGACTAGATAAAGTGAGGTATAGCAAATAATTTATCAATATAGCTCATAAATATATTTTGTAATGGTTCGTACTTTGTTGACAGAGGCTGATAAGAAACATGAAAAATATCTTTAGTGCCTTACTGTCTCAGGGGAGCTGTTGATAGAGGCACAGGCAAATGCTTGAAAGGGTAGGTTTATTTGGGAATTGGTTCATTATCTAGATTTTGAGTGTCTATTTTTCCTTCTATGCTGTATGAAACAGGAAAAATACATATCATTATAACGTAACTGTTAGTTATTGTTTTAAGAAATTCAAATGTCATATTTACATCTACTCATATCTAATTTTCCATAAACTGTTGAAAATGTAACAGAAAGAATAGTCACATTTCACTCAAATGTTTGAGCAATTTACTTATTCATTCATTTCTTTCTAGCTTTCATAGTATGACATGCTTTTATGAAAATTGAGTTCAGATCATTTTAAGTTTAAATTATCACTTTTCAGTCATTAATAAGATGTGATTTCTTATAATATTGCTGGTTCAATTATATAGTTTATCTAAAAATTCAATAAATTAATTATGGATAATTGAAAAAGTAAGAATTAACATTCTATAATACTTGATTAAGCTCACTTAATCACTTACACTTTCATTCAGTTGGGTTTTACAGCCACCTGAATTATGAGTACAGAAGGGAATACACAATTATGTCAGACAGTCTCAATGTAAGAAAAGCTCTGGTTTTAGAAATCAAGTAATAAGTAGAACAAAAAAATTGGTCAAGTATATTACTATAACAAATTTCTAACTACAATGAAAAAAGAAGTAACAAAAAACTTGGGAGCATTCTATTCTTTTTTACATCATAAAAATTCCAGATTGATTCTATTCTTTAGCCAAACTAATTCTAACATTACAGTAAAAGTTTTTATCATTTTAATGCCTTCTACTCTACTGAAATAACTTATCAATTGGTTAAATGTACCTCATCTGATATCAGTGATCTTAATATGTAAAAAAGTAGTTTTGAATATCAGCAGTGTACTTCCTTAGACTTTTCAAAAACTAAAGACAAATTTTGTGTCACAAGCAGAATACTGTAGTTGTTTATGTAATTGTGTGATCACATTCCATTATCAGTGCTGGGAAGTCTATTTATAAAACTGGAAGAACATGAAAGTCATTTATGAACTCATTGCTCAATTTAAAGGGGGGAAGTGTTAAATTTCACCAGAACTTTAAAATAATATTTATATTATTTGCTTTTTAAAAATCATACAGCAATTAATCAGAAATCAAGTTTTGGAAACACACATATTTCTTTTCCCAACAATATGCAGTATTTTGTAAGCTACAGATGTTGATATATTTTAAAAATTTGAAATAGTTTTATTTATTATTTATTTATTCCGGATTCTATGATAACATTATACTCTGTTTAATACATGTTTAGGGATTTAGGCAAACACTATTTTGAAAGGCTGTTGATTTCTGCAATCAGCACAGCTATGTTAATTATTCAGTTGGAAAATGTATAACATCAGCTACGTTCTGTAAGGCAGCTTGGAGTACAAATATGTGCCATCAAAGCAGGCATCAGTTCCTTTTGTAAATACTCTGGGTATTGGAAACCCATTATACATACAAGAGCAGTCACTCCACTTACAGGCAAGATAAAATGAGCCTCTGTGTACCTTTCACCTCTTAGGCTTTCTGAACTTCCGGTACTATCTTATTCTTTCTTGCATATGACAGGCATTTAGCAATTTTTTGCTTCTTTTACATCTAACTTGCTACTTCCAGTTTCACAACTAATATAACATCATCAGAACTCAACTTTTGTGTAAACACAAGGAACACCTTTTAAAATGTAATGTCCAAAAAAAAAATTTAATGTCCAGTTTTTTTGGACATAGGAGCGCTGAAATCGTAAAACATTGAAACAGAAGCACAATAACATTTTTCTTAAATATAAAGGCCTTTCTTTTAGGGTGGGAAGGTGAATGAAAAACTGTCTTAGAACTTTTAAGTTTTTATGATGAGAGAGTTCTTACTCAGTTACATATAGCATGGTATACATTTTTATGTTTACCCTAACAAAAACAACTAATTAAATGAACCTTCCTTTATTACAAAGCATCTTGCAATGGATTCTGTAGTATTACTGGAGAGTAAAAATAATCATAGAAACACATTTTAAAAAGGATACATCCTACTGATGTAAAAACAGCATTCAAAGTAAATTAAAGATAAGTTCACTTAATTATTCAGTAAAAATATTTAGCATTTGTGTTCATTTATTTTAGAACTGTAAACATTTTCCTTCCTCCAATGCTGTGTCACGGTCCTCATTGAGTTAATAAGTATATCATAAGCCTCAGTTACCAAGTTGCTAAACATAGAGGAGGAGTCCCAGCAAGTATATAAGGTGCACAAAGACAATAGTTCAAAGTGAGAAATGGGGCATATTGTCAGATTTTCAGCGAAGTTATTAAGCCACACTAATTACATGCTGTCCATGTTATTTTTTAGGAAGAAAAACATGGAAACTCCTGAGTTTGGCACAATTAAAGAATAATGAGAAAATAGCAAATATGGCAAGTGGAAGAAGATGTAGAGTAAATTTAGTGATGCTGAAGTCGGGTTTTTTTTCCCCCCACTAAGAATCACAGGCTGTACTCAATCCCATCATGAAATTTGCAGGAAAATGGTGGGATCTAGAAAAGATCATCCTGAGTGAAATATCCCAGAAGGAGAAAGACAAAAACGGTATATACTCCCTTATATAGACCTATAAGATATGATAAACATAATGAAATCTATACACCTAAAAAAGATAATCAAGAGAGCGGACATGGGGTAAGATTATCAATCCTCGTTTAGAAAGACAGATGGGATGTGCATTGAACATATGACAGGAGGCTACTGAGTGCATTTGAAAGACTCTAACTAGCAGTGTTTTCAAAGCAAAGACTCATGACCAAACCTTTGGCAGAGTACAGGGAATCATAAGAAAGAAGGGGAGTTAGTCTGATGAGGAAAGGATAGGAGCTCCACAAGGACCAAACATATCTGGGCACAGGGTCTTTTCTGAGACTGACATTCAACCAAGGACCATGTATGGATATAACCTAGAACCTCTGCTCAGATGTAGCCTGTGGTAGCTCAGTAACCAATTGGTTTCCCATAGTGAGGGGAACAAGGACTGTTTCTAACAGGAACTCAATGACTGGCTCTTTGGCCTCCCCACCCCCCAAGGGAGGAGCAGTCCTGTTAGGCCACGGAGGAGGGCTTTGCAGCCAGTCCTGAAGATACCTGATAAAACAGGATCAGATGAATGGGGAGGAGGTCCCCCCTATTAGTGGACTTGGCAAGGGGCACGGTGGAGATGAGGGAGGGAGGGAGGGACTGGGAGGGAATGAGGGATCGGGACATGGCTGGGATACAGAGTTAATAAAATGTAACTGATAAGAAAAAAAAATAAAATTAAAAAAAAAAGAATCACAGGCTGTGTGCTTTAAAATGTCCAATTCGCAAGTCATAGAATAGACTCTGTGGTGATATTATAAAACAAGTAACAAATACTGAAGCAAAATTCAAAACAAAAAGAACCCATAGAACTTTGGATGACAAATTTTGAAAGACTGAAATAAATAGATTTAAGGCATTATGTCAATAGATACTGTGGGTGATTTATCCAAAGACAAGCAGCACAATAAACCATTAGATTTAAAATTGCAGGTTAAAGATTTTAGATCGGCAAGAAAATTCAAAATTTTAAAATGTGAACGTTCAAATAGTTTTTCTGATAATCAAATTCATAATAATTATAAAGTTATGAAGTATGTTCTAAATGAAAGATATTATCCATAGTCTGTAGAATATAATATATTCCTTTCATTGTGTTAGACATTTTATTTGTATTGATCAGAACAGCTGAGCAACCAGAATGTTTATTTCTAAGCAACAATTTTCAGCAGTGATCCAAATCAAACAAACATACCTATTAAAGTCAACTCATCTTCAGTATTGCCAAATTTGTATAAATTATACACTAAAATGAGAACAGAATACATTGTGCTGTTTCACTAAGAATCAATTTTGCAAAAATTATAAATTAGATATGAGGGAAAGTTATTGAAACAAAGAAAATTTCTATATATTTTGATTTATTAAGTGTTTATTTTTCCTAAAAATTGTTAATTTTTGTTGAAATCAGATTTATTGATGATTCAGCTATACTAATATCATAGTACCTGTCATTTGATAAGACAATAATAATTACCTACTGAATGAATGATCACATTTAGCATTAATTGGATTATATATATTTACAGTAAAGGAGAAGTGCAGGTCACAGATTTTGTGACATTTTAATAGATTAGATCTATATACTAAAATATTTGAGCATTTAGCCAGAGTTCTTCTTGATTAGTTTCTTTAGGTGTACAGATTTTAGTAGGTGTACCCTATATGACATGTTTAATATCCACTTATGAGTGAGTATATACCCTGTGTGTCTTTTGCTTCTGGTATACCTCACTCAGGATGATATTTTCCAGTTCCCACCATTTACTTACAAATTTCATGATTTCCTTGTTTTTTATTGCTGAGTAACTCCAACCAAGGACTATGCATGGAGATGACCTAGAACCCCTGCACAGATGTAGCCCATGGCAGTTCAGTGTCCAAGTGGGTTACATAGTAATGGGAACAGGGGCTGCCTCTGACATGAACTGATTGGCCTGCTCTTTGATCACCTCCCCCTGAGGGGAGCAACCTTACCAGGACACAGAGGAAGACAGCGCAGCTACTTCTGATGAGACCTGATAGACTAGGATCAGAAGGAAGGAGAGGAGGACCTCCCCTATCAGTGGACTTGGGGAGGGGTATGTGTGGAGAAGGGGAAGGAAGAGTGGGATTTGGAGGGGAGGAGGGAGGTGGCCAAGGGGGGGATACAAAGTGAATAAAGTGTAATTAATAAAAATTAAAATAAAAAATGGAAAAATGTTATAGAATGGTACTGGCATACAAACAGACTGGTGGATCAATGGAATTGAATTGAAGACCCAGACATAAACCCATAACATCTATGGATACCTGAGTTTTAACAAAGAAGGCAAAACCATATAATGGAAAAAATGACAGCATCTTCAACAAATTATGCTGGGTTTAACTGGATGTCTACATGCTGAAAAATGCAAATAGATACATATTTATCACCCTACAAAAAATTAAATTCCAAGTATATCAAAGACCTCACTATAAACTAGACACACTAAATCTGTTAGAAAAGAAAGTGGGGAAGAACCTTGAATTCATTGGCACAGGAGACAACTTCCTGAACAGAACACCAACAACACAGGCTATAAGATGAACATCAATAAATGGGACCTCATGAAACTGAGACGCTTCTGTAAAGCAAAAGACACTGTCATCAGAACAAAATGATAGCCTGCAGCTTGGGAAAGGATCTTCACCCTAAATCTGACAGAGGGCTAATATCCAGAATATAAAAAGAACTCAAGAAGTTAAAAAGCAACAAATCAAGTAATCCAATTTAACAAATGGGGTAAAGAGCTAAACAGAGAATTCTTAATAAAGGAATATCGAATGGCAGAGAAACACTTAAAGAAATGCTCAGCGTCCTTAGGAAAATGCAAATCAAAACAACCCTGAGATTCCATCTTATACCTATCAGGGTGGCTATGATCAAAAACTCAAGTCACAGCACATGCTGGAGAGGATGTGGAGCAAGGAGGATCCTCCATTGATGGTAGGAGTGCAACCTCTGTGGATTTCAATCTGGAGGTTTCTCAGAAAATTGGGAATAGTTCTACCTCAAGATCCAAGCTATACCACTCCTGGGCATATACCAAAAGATGCTCAAATATGCAACAAGGATATTTGCTCAACTATGTATATAGCAGGTCTATTCATAATAGCCAGAATCTGGAAACAACCTAGGTGTCTCTCAACCAAACAATATAGTAATTGTGGTACATTTTCCCAATAGAGTACTACTCAAGGAAATCATGAAATTTGCAGGCAAACCAATGGAACTAAAAGATCATCCTGAGTGAGGTAACCCAGAACCAGAAAGACACGCAAGGGATATACTCACTTGTAATTAGCCATATAATATAGGGTAACCACACTAAAATCCACAGACCTAAAAAAGCTAAATAACAAAGAGGACCCTAGTGAGGATGCTTAATTCTCATTCAGAGTGACAAACAGAATAAACACTAGAAGTGGTGGAAGAAAGGGAACAGGACAGGAGCTTATCATAGATGTCCTCTGAAACTCCACCCAGCAAGGGATTGAAGCAGATGCCAAACTTTGGGCAGAGCTCAGGGAGTCTTATGGAAGAGTATGTGTGTAGGGGAATAGAAGGACCCAGAGGGAACAGGAATTCCACAAGGAGACTAAAAAGACAATAAATCTGGGTTCAGAGGCATCTGCAGAGACTGATGCACCAACCAAGGACCATGCATGGAGAAGACCAGACCTCCTGCTCAGATGTAGCCCATAGATAGCTCAGTATCCAAGTGTGTTCCCTAGTAATGGGAACAAGGGCTGTCTCTGACATGAACTCAGTGGCTGGCTCTTTGATCACCTCCCCTTCACGGGGGAGCAGCCTTACCAGGCCACAGAGGAAGACAATGCAGTCAATCCTGATGAGACTTGATAGGCTAGGGTCAGATGGTAGAGGACAGGGACTCCCCATTTCAGTGTACTAGAGAAGGGAGATTGGGGAGAATAAGGAGGGAGGGTGAGATCAAAAGTAAATGAGGGAAGGAGCTACGATTGAGATAAAAAGTTAATAAATTGTAAAAAAAATACATTAAAAAATGAAATGTTATAAAATTCATGATTGGGAATATTAAATAATTTGTAAATTGTCTAAAATGACTTTAAATACAGTATTCAATTATCTTAAAATATCTGTGAAATAATTCAATACATTGATTTTATTGACATGCCTATATCGAAACTGTTATATTACACAGCACAGGAAAACATTCTAGAAGTTCAGAAGTATGAAGCTTAAATATTAAATATTTTGGTTTGGGTGAGTGGTGTTGCTTGCTTTTAATCCCAGCACTCAGGAGACAGAGGAAGGCTGATCATCTGTGAGTTTGAGGACAGCCTGCTCTACAAAGTGAGTCTAGGACAGCCAGAGCTTATAACACAGGGAAACACTGACTCAAAAAATTATATATATATATATATAATTATATATATATATATATATATATATACAATGAAGTGTCACCCTTACATTAAAACATACATATATGGGCACTTGTCATTTAATGAGTAACATATTACTAAGAACATTCTTCCAATAAGGGAGAATTTTCAAAATATAATTGACTTGTGTGTGTGTGAGAGAGAGACAGAGACAGAGACAGAGAGACAGACAGACACACAGACACACAGAAAGAGAGACAGAGAGAGGATATGCTACCTGTATACATGGTGGAAGCTGGAAGAGGCTGTCCAGTCCTCTCAAGCTGCAACTGTACGTGGCTGTGAGCCACTGGATGTGGGTCCTCTAGAAACTAACTTTGGTCTTCTGGAAAAGCAGCAAGTGCTCTTAGCCATTGAGCTCTCTTCAGCAATCACAGGATTCTTAAGAACAAATCTTAGAATCTGGCCCAGCTCTTTTATCACAGAACTTTGGGATAAGCTGACAGTTTTAGAAAATCTCGATAGAGAATGTAAATATTTACAAGCACTGAGGCATTAGATATGCAGATAAAAGAACTCCTGATATATGAATTTAGGGTAAAGAAGAAAAAGGCAAGCTGAATTTAAGAGAGGTTTCTGTACAACTTGCTAGACACTGCTTCCATTGAGAAGCTAACAAAGAGCTATTATTGGTTTGAAAAGTAATTTGCTTTTATGAATTGTGAAAATAGGAAGAAGCAACATTATGACTGAATCCTATTATCTATTTTGGAAAAAAATATAAATCATAGCTTGTCTTACTTATGCTAATGATAGGTTGTCATTCTGTTATGTGAGATTAAATTTTACCTGGTTGCATCTGATGCTGTGACTCTGTAGCATGCAGAAATCTTTTTCTCCCATTAAAATCTGGTTTCATTACTTTGAACACCATTGAGATCATTTTCCTGGCAGATGGACGACTATTGGGTATTCACTAAACTACAAGACTCTTTATTAATACTTCCCCCAAACTAATTAAGGTAGTACTAGGTGATGAATGACTTTTTAAGAAGACCCAAGACTATGAACAAGCACAGTCAAGTTGAGTCACCCTCTTTCCATATGCTATGGATCTTGCTGCAAGGACAATAGCCTAGAGGTGTTAAAAGATCTGTTTTCTAACTGATTTATAAAAATGAACTGGTGATTTCATATGTCATATATTTGTGACATTTACATTTAAAATTGGAATTATACAGAAGAGGCTTGTTTCAACCAGACACAATCACTCTCAATTTGACTAAAAAAGGAGTCACGGTGCAAGGAGCTGTAATTCTAGCATCCCCGCATAAACATGGTATGCTAAAACCTTGCACATTCTGACTTGAAGTAATATATAAAATAAACAGATGCACAATGTTTTGGTTCCTGATTCATGTCAATAATGCTCAATAATTGTTTTTTATCATATAAGTAAAAAATGAGGGTAGTGTAATTTAAAATCTAACCTTTAACCAGTATTAGAATTATAGATGACTTTACATATAATCATCAGTGCTTTGTAGTTCCTTATGGTATTATACATCAGACCATATGGTACTGAGGTTTCTCCCTAGATTTTCTGTGTTCTTTCTTTGTATGTACTTGTTTGAACAGCCAAGGATGGTACTGGCAACCTTACAAAAGTGACATATTTAAGGTGCTCTGCTATTCTTTGACTTTATTCATCTTAATTCAATGTGCATGTGTATGCCTTTATCTACTCCCTTTAGATTTCTTGTAATTTCAGATATTACTTAGGATGTTGCTCTTCCAAAATTATTTACTTGTGTGCAAAATTTACCTTAAAAATAAAGGGAAAACTTTCTCCCTTGATAGAGGACCTAGACCTTTGCTTAGAAGAAGCCTATAGGCGGCTCAGTTTCCAAGTAGGTTTCCCTAGTAAGGGGTACAGGGGTTGTCTCTGACACGAACTCAGTGGCTGGCTCTTTGATCACCTCTCCCTGAGGTGTGCAGCCTTATCAGGCCACACAGGAAGACAATGCAGCCATCCCTGATGAGACCTGATAGACTAGGATCAGAGGGAAAGAGAGGAGATCCTCCCCTATCAGGAGACTAGGGGAGGGGCATGGGGGGAGAAGAGGGAGGAAGGGTGGGACTGGGAGGAGACATAGGAGGGGGCCACAGCAGATATACAAAGTGAATAAATTGTAATAAATAAATAAATAAATAAATAAATAAATAAATAAATAAATAAGTTAAAAAGGAATATATATTCATAAAATGGGGCTATAGACAAGTCTATAGAGTATTTCCTTAATTAGCAGTAGATGGGGGAGGCCCCAGCCAACTGTGGGTGGTGCCATCCCTGGGCTGGTAGTCCTTGGTTCTATAAGAAAGGATGATGAGCAGGCTATGGAGAGCAAGCCCATAAGCAGCATCCCTTCATGTCCTCTGCACCAGTTCCTTCCTCCAGGTTCCTGCACTATTTGAGTTCCTGTCCTGACTTTCTTCAGTGATGAACAGTAGTGTAGAAATGTAAACTCAATAAAGGCTTTTTCTCCCCCCCCCCAAATAAATATATAAAGGGAAAAATGATGCAACATTTTCCTTTATTCTCAACTTGTTTCATTCCTCTAAGCCCACCTTCAACACAGGTTTGTATTCAAATTACATCATCTCCTTGCCCACAATCTATCTGAATGCCCTTAAAGATAAAACTCACACTTTTTAGGGAGTATCTAAGAAATGACTGTTGGACCTTTACAATAACTTGAACAGGTTTAAGGCATCTTCTCTGCATTGAATCGGTAGTCATTATTCAACCTTTCTGTCTACATCATTGTAGGTGTTGGGCTATCGAACTACAACGTAACCTCTGCAGCTTCCCAGATGCCAATGGTATGCAAATAATATTGTATTTTAACATGTAAGTTTAGCATGTGGTTTTCAGAAGTTTTAATATGAAACATATGAAGCATATCACACCCAGATAACCTAATGTATATGGTAGTTACATGGAAATAGATTGAATATCTTTTCACCTTGGCTGAAAGACCTAGATTTGTTTTACATTTCTAAGATTAAACTAAATACATATGTAAATTTAGGGAGAATACTGCTAGGTAATCTTCAAGATAATGAAAAAGAGAACATTATGATTTTGTTAAAAAAATGATTGCACAAAGAATGTCTGACTAGGAAAGACTATCATATAATTGCCAATGAAGAAATCAGCATGATCAAGGGATAAAGCTTTTGAAAACCTCATCTAAATTCCCTATCATTACAAAGGAGTAAAAGACATTTTCAGCAAACTTGAGGCTATATTAATCAAGACAGTATTTTAGTGTTAAAACAATTTCTGAATTAAGTATAGCTTTATATTTTGTCATATACTTTAATGATTTGTACCTCTTAAAAGTTGTAGAGGCTGACATAATTAATAATTTAATTTAAGGACACTATTAAAAGGCCCATACCTCAGTAAGCTTTGAAATTGCTAATTGGGATAATAGGAAATTACTTGTCTTTTCCCAAATGCCAGTGAAGTAGGTCAGGATAATTAATATGCATGCTGACTTTTTAAAGAAAAACAAGACATGTCTCATCTGTGTAGTTTTAGTACAGTCTATTTCAGACTAAAATGTGTTCAACCTGAGAAAATTGTCACAGTGTGACTCTGTTAAATAACTGAATTTCAAAATAAGACAAGAGGTAGTTCAACCACAAGCACACAGATTGCAGTCTGTCCTATGGAAGGCTGAATTTCACATCCATGAGAAAATCGAAAGCTATTCAGGGTTATGAATTTAGATATGTTTTAATCCTGGAAGTTCATTGCAAACGTGTCATTTCATGTATAACATTACATGAGGTAAGACAATAAAGATATAAAAGGAGTTTGGTTAAATTATACTTCTTCGTGCTTAAGTTATAAAAAAATTTATATTTTCATGTTTTCTATTACCCATTTTATTCACTTGTCTAAACACTTCCTATTTTAAATGCTTAGGCAAAAAAAAAATGTTCAGATCCAGAAATATAACACTCAATTCCCTTGATCATGGTTAGTTACACATTTTCGTTAGTAGATCAAACAGAGTGATAGCTTCAAGCAGGATAGAAATGCTCCACTGAGAGACTTGGGGTTTTTCAAATTCTCTTTGCTTGTAAATCTGTGTGGCTGTATAAACGAATGCTTTGTGTTAGAGAATGTACATGTAAGTGTGATGCTGACATCACCACCACAGCTTCTTGTTCTGTGTATAATTTCTGCTTCTGGCATAATATCAAGCAGCCTGGCTTGAATAAGTAGCCTTCATGGTTATATAATGACCAATCCACACAAGGCATGATTATGACATCCTCTAAGTAGATCCTAAATAGTCTTTTGAAAAATGCTAACGGGGAGGAAGTCTTCCCCTATTAGGACATAAGGGGAGAAGATACATAGGGGGAGAAGACAGAGGGTGGGTAGGTAGGACTGCGAGGAGATGAGGGAGGGCACTATAGCCCAGATACAAAGTGAATAAATTGTAATAAATAAATAAAAGAACTGTAAAAAAAAAAAGCTTGAATGCATGTAAATCAGAAGGAAGGCAAGCACAGATGAAGGTGATACACACACACACACACACACACACACACACACACACACACAGCATGTTTCTAAAAAAAAGTGAAATTTTCCCAAATGAAACATTCATCATATATAATTCTAAATATTTAGAATGCAACAAAAATCCCTCATAATTAGAAAGGTGAACACACATTGCACTGACATGGTCTATGTTGCCTGCTTTTTGATCACTTCCCCCTAATGGGACTTTCCTACCAGGCCACAGGGTAAGAAGACTAATTCAGTCCTGGGGTGTCTTGGTAGGGGAGCTCCCCTATACCAAGGAATAGGGAGGGGACATGCAAGAAGCAGAGTAGGACTGGGAGGAAAGGGTGGAGGGACGTATGACCGAAATGTAAATTGAATTAATTAATAAAAAAGGAAAAACTAGGCAAAATGGAATGCAGTGCTGCCTACAGAACAGTTCGAAGAACAAGGAAAAATCAAAAGGGAAGATTCAAGGAGTACCCTGAAAGAAATGGGTGGGGCCTCAAAGATACTACCTAACAACTTTTAGTGAGGCAAATATTTTTAAATTTAATTAATTTATTTATTTATTCACTTTGTATCCCTACTGCAGCCCCACCCACCCTCTCATTCTCCCCCTATTCCTCGTCCCTAGTCCCCTGAAGGGGAAGACCTCTTCCCCCTCTATCTGACCTTAGCTTATCAGAACTCGTCAACACTGGCTGCATCATGTGAAACAAATCTTTCTGAGAGTGCATGGAATGCCTCACAGTATAGAGCTATAATGACAAAACATATAATACTAAATGTATTGACAAACAACTCATTAGAAGTGGTCTGCCTTGGCATGTTTATTTTGTAAAGAGCTCACTGAAAAAGATGGACAGTATCAAATAATTACGTGTTTAATAAACTGGAACCTAAACTTAAAAAAAATCCTACCAACACAAGTCTGAAAATAATCCTATACACAAAACAACAAAAAGAGGACTATTGAAGAAAAAAAAAATCCAAAACCATCTAACTAGAGATGCTCTATGGGCTTAGAACCCTGAAGAAAGGGCTAGTATCATGTTCTAGACATGACTGCTCCTTCCTAATTTGTCTCAAAATGATGAGTAGGACAAACTCTTAATAAATTACTTAAAAAAAGATAGCATTGATGACTCTGCCTATAGAATTGATAGAAAGTTTTCAGAACAGAATTTTCTATTTCAGAATTTAATATCTTTTAATTGGCTGAGATGGATTATTTTCCTTCCCCATTGTTTAAAAAATAATAAACAAACCCCTAATATTTATGTATAGCTGTTATAAGGCACCTGGATGAGAATTTTTCTAACCAATACTTAAAATTTAGAAAACTTTGTTAATTCTGCTATTCAATACAATATTAATCATGTATTAGGCTTGCTAAAACTCCTAGAAAAGCCTAAAACAAGTCCTAACTATTCTTTTCATAAATTTCTGATAGATATGGATATTGATATGGTTTGTAGGTGATGTGGTTTAGTTATCTTGTTAGCACTGGCAGTTATATCATTTGTTATGGTCTCATAGAAACTGTGGCTAAAATATGCTTTACACTGAGAATGTCTTAGTATGTGAATTTAATCACAATTGATTCTTATATTTTGTTGGTAAGAGATACAGAATTTTTATCAAGTCATGTGAGCATAACAAGCTCTGACGTTTAAGGAACCAAGTTTCACAGTGACATTAAATGTTTGACCTGTCGGTATTTTACAAGTTAGTTACTTGTAAGCTGAGTTGTTTTTATTTACTAGTAATAAAAAACTTATGCTAATGTATCCTATAGTCAAAGTCCTATATACTTGACTAATTTGGTGAATGTTACATATTATTTGTAGCTTCAAAAAGAGGAGTCTAATCCCTTAGAGAAACCAAAGTTTATTCATCGTTGGCTCTAGTCATCTGCACTAATTTACTTACATTTTTATAATGCTATTCACCTACGGTCTTTTCATTTACTTTTAGGACTTACAGCCAGAACTTTCATAATTAAAATAACTGAGTTACAGCCTTTGCCTTAAACATCTGCACCAGTGTGTTTCATGGTAGTTATAAACAGAAGCTTTGTATTGGAATGTTGCATAACAAACTTGATAGCTAGTAAATATGTTCAGCTTTTTTTTTTGTTTTTTTGAGACAGGGTCTCATGTAGCCCACATTAACTCTGAGCTTGCTATGTATCTGAGGATGACCTCAGATTCTTGATCTTTCTGCCTTTACATGCAAGCATATATATGTATGCATCACTATACCTGGATAAAAACATATTTTTAAGGTAAAGTACTCCAGAGAGCTACTAGAAGGTTACTGAATTATCCGTTTTTCTTTAGAGTTGATACCCATAAATAGTGTTTTATAATCAATGTACATAATAACAAAATAAATGGATGCTTTTGACAAATTGGTTTCTAGAAAGAGCTGAGAAATTTGGAATCACAAATGCATGCCAACATTTGCACATATATGCTTATATCTTTCTTTCACTAGTAGATTTAAAGGAAAAGGTAAAAAGAAAACACATTTTCCCAAGCAAAGTTTCATACAGCATTTGTGATTGTCCCTGTGTGTGTTTAGTTAATTCAATAAGGGCTTTGTTGACACCCTACTTGAAACATAATTTCTTTACCCAAACTTAGGGGGCATTTACTATGGACTGGCAAGATTGATGTCTAAAAGTGAGAAGAAAGTCAGAGAGAGAAACTAAAGAAATTAAAACTATTAGCCTTAAAAAGCAAGTGGGGAGTTGGGAGAAAAAGTACTTGTTCTAGTCATGTTTATCCTGACACTCCTGACACATAAGTTAGGGAGACCTAACTTCCTATCCAGCAAGACCATTTTTTTTTAAGGAAAACAACCTTCAAATAAGAAGCTGAAAAGCTATTGCTGTGTACACAGGCTAAGAATTTCCACAGACTACTTACTTTTCTCTCCTATGTTTTCCCCTGCTGTTTCCTCCTCCTCCTCTTCCTCCTCTTCCTCCACCTCTGGTGGCTGTATGTCATCTTGTGGGTCACAGGCACTAACTGGTGCATTCAGACAGCAGTGGTTGAACCCGCTGTCTCGAGGCAGAGTAAAACTTCGAGGCTTGCCCCCATTGCCATTTAACACTTGCATCCTCTCACTCTCAGCTAACGGGTATGGGCCATAATGATCCTGGAGGTGGCACTTCTGAGTTGGAAGAGTGGACTGTCGCCTGTGCTCGGGGGAGATGGCCGCCGAATCAGAGAAGACAGAATCTTCCAGTGGCAGAGTCTGAAGATAGTGTAAGCCTGAACTTGTCAGTGGTGTCTCGATTAAATCCTGCCAGGAGCGACGCTGACTGGCGGTCTTGCGAATGGGAGACACGGCACTGCTCCCAGTAACTTCCTGGCGAAACTCTTCATGTGAAGACTGAGACTGAGAGGTCTCTGTGGAGGAAAGCCGGCTGTGTTTTGCTTCCACGTAAGGACTGGCACAACTCATCTGTGGAAAGGAGCCATTCATCAGTTTCCACAGAATAAACAGACCATTTCAATAGTCAAAGAACTTTTTTTGCTTTTTAAAACAGAGTATTTACTTGGATGGAATCTTACACAGTCAAGTAACAACTGAGCAAGTTTGCAGACATCTCAAAGTTTAGGCCCCAGCTTACACTTAACAGAGTTAGGGATTCAAATGCCTTTAGTTATAAATGTAACAGTCGTCCATGAAATATCTGACACATTAGTACAGACCTGATAATAAAGAAAGTATGAGAAACTGTAGATGTTTATGTAAGAATCATTCAGCAGCTCCACAATTTTAAAATCTTTACATATTTTGAAAATCTAAAGAAATACTCCCCAGAGATTTCTATTTCTGGATTTTAGGCAGCTTAGGGCGTGAGGGAAAGAGAAAGGCTTTTTGTATGTGAGAACAAGTTGTTTATAAAAAAAGTAAACCTTCTGCTTCTTCATAGGCAAATGTCTGTTCCTATGGGTACCACAGAAAAGCTGCCTTGTGGTCTTGTCAGTTCTATGGTAATTTCTGAGGAACTGAAAGTATGGGTAGGATAAAATTATAGTTTATTGGGGAGTAGCATTTTCTGTGACTATTGACACCATAGATTACATAAAAAAAGAATATATTTTGTGCATGAATTTAATGTTTGGGACTATACATTATAGTGTAAAAAACAAATTAGAAGGAAGAATAGAATCTATTGATGCTGTAAATGCTGTGAAACATTTGCACTCTACTTGGTACAAGCCCAACCCCAGCTCTAGAGTCTGTAAGGCAATCCCAGGTGACTTTGTGCAAGGAGCTGCATTTGTTGAGCACAAATGGGGTTGAAATGTCAACTAAAACAAATGTGGCTGAGATGAACATGCCACCTCTTTTGGAGAAGGAAATGATTTCGCATCATCCATGGGCAGATTGTTACCTTCCAACATACTAAGCAGTGTGCTGAACAACAGCTTAATGATAAGAATATGAATAGTCTCTTTCCTAGATGCTACTATTGTGCAAAGAAGAAACAGGGACACATTAAGCAGAAGAATAGTAGAACAATGAGAGTGCAGAGGGAATACTGGGAATTGAAAGATTTAATTGGGAAGGGAGGCAGGAGGGTTGCGGAGAGTAGAGGACAGTGGTCGCATTAAGCAAAACTAAAGATCTATATAAAAAGCTATATGAAAACCTACTTCTTGGTAAGATAATTAAAAATAATTTAAAGAAAACGAAGATGTGTTTCTCCTTTCATCTTTTTAAAGACATTCCAAAGGAATTATTCAGATTCTGGTATTTTTAAAGAAATGGAAGTATTAATTACTTGGAATAATATAAAGAGGTTGAATTAAGTTGACTGTTGTCACATAAACTATCTTTCTTTTCCATTGTGGAAGACTAAGTCCCAAGATATAGAGTATTGATTATTTTGGTAACATGACCACTAAATTAAATGGAGACACTAACATTCAGTATTTCTGATGGGAAACAGACAAAACTAGCATAGTCTTTTAAAAAGTAGGATAATTATTTATCTCAGTAAAAGACTGAAGTATAGTTTATATATAGGAAGATTTATAGATGTAAGAATTCTGGAGCATCATAGATACATACATTAAAGCAGACATCATGGATATATAAAATGCCTCACCCAGCACACACACACACACACACACACACACACACATACACACACACATTTTGTGGTGTTGGGGAGTCAAACCTGGGGAATATGTGAGATATGTTCCTATGTGCTGGTTAATTATTATTGTTATTATTATTGTTGCTGTTATTATTATTGCTTAAAACTTGACACAAGCTAGAGTCTCTGGGAAGAAGAAATGCCACCTATGAAAATAGCTCCATTGTAGGCAAGTTTGTGTGGCATTTTTGTGATTAATGATTGATGTGGGTAGGGCCCAAGACACTGTGGGTGGTTCCACCCTTGGATAGATGGTGTTGAGTTGTATATGGAAAAAAAAAAAAAAAGCAAGCCAGTAAACAGAGTTCCGCCATGGCCTCTGCTTCAGTTCCCACTTCCAGGTTACTGCCATGCTTGACTTCTTGCTTTGGCTTCCCTCAATGATGGACTGTGATTAGGACTTTTAAACCAAATGAACTCTCTTCCTCAAATTGCTTTTTTTAATGACATTTTCTTACAGCAACAGAAAGCAAACTAAGATAGCATGTGATATCCATTACTGAGCTATACCTCCAGCTCTATAGTACTAATGTTTATCAGTTGTGTCTAAAGGACATAAAAAAAGAACTTTATTTATTCATACATCTTTTTCTAAGGACACTTTTCTGTTGCTCTAAACTCCTTTAAATCTGGAGAACTCATTCTGTCAACAGCTTGTGGTGATGTAAAAACACTCCCTGTAAACATAATCCTTTTTTTCTACTGATTTTTAGATCACAAACTTTCTTTTGCCTAAGAAATCTTGTTTGACATGCCATTTAATACACATTCATTTTAACATATAAGTGGATCTTTCCGGTCAATCCATCCTATTATGTACAAGCACACTCATGTTTAACTTACAGATGGAGGCCGTGGGTATGTATCATAGGGCGGTGGAGGACTGTCTTGTTTTGGTGTTGATGGAGTATCTGCTTCTTCTTTGTCACTTTCACTCCAGTAATCTGAAAGTTTACAGACATGGACATCTCAACCCTTATTAAGTATTTATAGCCATATTTCTCAAGAAAAGATAATATCACTTAAAAATTAAATTTCATTAGTACAGCATGTTTATCATCATTGCCCCACCCAAGAGTCATCAAGTTTCACTTTTAGCTGTTTTGGAGCAGAAGGAAGGACATAATAACAGAATCCCGATCTCATTAAAAATTAATGGCTCACAGCCAGCATTAATATAGCTAAGAAAAAGACAGTCTATAAGTCAAATTATGTTAAGGGTATATTTGATTTTAGAGCAAATTATTCAGCATTTTTAATTAATAAATTCCACAGGATGTTTTTTAAAGAATGTCACATTACCATGATGAATACTCAGAGAAGAAAAGTAATATACCATATGCTGCTGTGTATCTCTACTGATATAATCACCTCCAAAATTAATGTTCTAATTTCTTTTTCTTTCTGGCGTCAGTGCACTGGTTATCTAACAATTGCTGTTTTCTAGAGTCATGCTGACATGAATCTTTATAACACCATACTCCCACCTCTCCTTAGAAAGACGTGGCAAACCCTAATCTTGGCAAATGCAAAAAAAAAAAAAAAAAAAAAAAAAAAAGCACACCTGCTGAAGTGAGCTACAAGTACCAAATTTTCAGAACAACTTAAAATGGTAGGAAATGTAAGCTGCTAGACAAAGTTACTTGGCAGACCTGAGGCAAGATGGGAGATAAAGAACTCTGAGAGGTATATTAATATTGTTAGTCAAAGCCAACAGAACATCAATAATCAGAATCAATTTGACTATATTTCAGATATAACTGCTGTATTGTTCTTTATGTGAGTTGTAAGCAAAGACCCAGGATGATTAACATAGCAATTTCAGATGAGAGAACAGGTATTAAAAGAAAAGGAAATTTATATGAAAATTTAGATCTCCAAACAACTACCACAAGGCTCAAGTAGTAGGCAGATTCAAGTGAAAAAAGTCACAGTACCTATTTTTGTAAGATCCCTTCTCTTTCTGGAAATTCTTAATTGTAATGTTTTTTTCGATGGTGCTGTCAAAAAGTGAACACAGCTAACATTTTTTTTTTTCAGAAATTGTTACACTCCGGGTAGGAAATAATGGAGATTCTTTGAACTAAGGAATTGGCTTGACCGAAAACTCTGAGACTAAATTTCTGGGACTCTTGCTTGAAACATTAAGAAAGTTTAATATTAAGTACAGTGTTATTATTTAATCTCCCTTACTTACTCCTGAGTTTTAACTCTGGTTACTGTGAACAGAAAGTCTCTAGCAATGGATACAGGATATAAAATAAACTGCTTATTCTATCCAGGCCTTAAAACACAAGGTCCTGACAATCCCTACTGAGAAAAAAAATAAAAAGTGTCTAATTATTCTTTTTTTTCTTTCAATATTTTAAATTTTTATTGAAATGTATTTTCAATTTTTTCTCCACTCTTTAGTTAAGAAACATCTAGTTTGTTCCCACATTCTGGCTATTACAAATAAAACAGCTATGAACATAGTTGAGCAAATGTCCTTGTGGTATGTTGAAGCATCTTTTGGGTATATGCCCAAGAGTGGTATAGCTGAGTCTTGAGGTAAAACAATTCCCAATTTTCTGTGAAATCACCAGACTGATTTACAAAAATGGTTTTACAAGTTTTCACTCCCACCAGCAATAAATGAGTGTTTCCCTTGCTCCACATCCTCGACAGCATGTGTTGTCACTTGAGTTTTTTATCTTAACCATCTGACAGGTGTGAGATGGAATTTCATAGTCAATTTGATTTGCATTTCTCTGATGACTAAAGATGTTAAACATTTCTTTAAGTGCTTCTTGGCAATTAGAGATTCTTCTGTTGAGAATTCTGATACTCCAGCCAAGGACCACTCATAGAGATGGCCTGGAATCCCTGCACAGAGGTAGCCTATGGCAGTTCAGTGTCCAAGTGGGTTCCATAGTAATGGGAACAGGGACTGTCTCTGACATGAACTCAGTGGCTGTCTCTTTGATCACCTCCTCCTGAGAGGGGAGCAGCCTTACCAGACCACAGAAGACAATGCAGCCACTCCTGATGAGACCTGATAGACTTGGATCAGAGGGAAGGGGAGGAGGACCTCCCCTATTAGTGGACTGGGATAGGGACACAGGTGGGGAAGAGGGAGGGTCTAATTATTCTTAATTAGATTTTTATTTAAAAAATAATGGGGAACTTGTCATGGGAGCACACAAGTATAATTCCAGTACTCAGGAGGCTGATCCAGGATTTTAAGTTTGAGATGAGCTTGGGTTAACATAGCTAACTAAACCACAAAAAGCCCAATGGAAAATAATAATGGAGATACTGGATAATGATCACAACTATAACTAAGTGTTCCCCCAAACATGAATTTACATAAATGCCCAGAAATGGGTCTAGTAAATGTTGGTGGACAAAGCATGACTGATGTTCAGAAGGTAAAGGTAAAGTTCTTCACCACACAACTTAATACATCTATGCTCTTATAGGCATTATTTAACTTCGTTGGATCTATTTTATAATCTGTAAAAGAGTAGCTAGTAAAAAAAAATAAAAAAAGAGTAGCTAGTAATAATAACTGACTTTTGTAGTTGTGTACATGGGAGTATCATATATTTAAGTGTTTTATACCTTGAATTTATCTTCTTGGGCATCGTTTCAGTTTGGATGCCAGGACAGTCTGACATAGATCACAAAGGCAGTAAATGCCTGACGTTCATTTTCACAGACATTCTTTTTTGTAGCATTTTTGAGCAATAAAAGAATGAAACTTGGAGTCTAACTATAAATCAGTTCCCATTCATTACTCTGTCCACTCCCTACTTAATGCTTCACAGTTTTTAGTTACTACTTTTCTATTTATAACTTCAAAGAGCTATATTTTATATGAAATTTAACTTCAGTACTAAGAATTATACTCAGGAGATGTCAAATAACCATAAAAGACCAAGGGAATTAATCACATATTAAGTAGGAAATCTAAATGTTTCTGACATATGTTAAAGTGCCTTTTCGCTCTGTGGAAATAGCAAATATTATCATCTGCCTATGAGTTTTCTACCAAATTTAGTAGGAATTAAATATATATGTACAGAGCAAGGCACTGTGTAACCACAGAATAAATATTCTTTGGAATTTGCACTTGCAATATAAATTAACCTGTACTTTCATCCACAATGAAACTTAGTTCCACAACAAAAAAGATTCTTTAAAATCAAGATCATGCTTAGCTTCAAAGCAATATCAAGTAATAAAATTCTGAAGCTTGAAAATATAGGTTCTGTGTTTTATACAACTTGATATTTTTCCAGATTAATTTTTCCTATCTATATATTTCCCATATTTCCAATTCTTATATCTTTAAACAATCAGGTAAAAACACCTTTACAGAACTACTTTACAATGTTTCAAGAAATTTGAAAGGGAAGGTTAGTACTTTTTTAGTACTCTTAGCACAAATGAAGGTTTATAAATCACATCCAGGCATAAAAAGGTGAGGAAGTTTAAGCCACTAAGACACATTTACTACCAAAAGTTTATACTACATTCCCTTCCCGGAAGGATTCTGTTTATCCTCCATTTCTGGAACTTGTTTTGTATGTTATTATGTTTCATGTTCTTTATTGCACTAACAATAATTATTAACAGAACCCAGTATAATTGCAGTGTAGGTGCTTACATTTTCACACAAGGGCACCAATGAGGGTCTTTTGCAGAAATAATTTGATATTTTATTAAATATTGTATCTTTCTGTCCATGATCAATATTATACCAAGATTCATTGGTTATTCTCTTCAAAAGAAATTTCTTTATTAGCCGTCTTTTTATGCAAGTATAATACATTTGTAAAATAAAAGCCATTGTCTTTACCTTGTTCTTGTTTAATCCTCTCTCTTTCTGCATATCCTGCAGTCAGCATGTTAATTCTATTAAGCCACCTGGAAAAATAAAGAAAATAACCCAATAATTTATTATACTTGTTAGAAATACTTACTGTTATATATAGGAAAATATATAACAACCTTTCATATGAAATATGTTCTTTATTAAACTGAAAAAATTTGCAGCCTTCAACAATAGACAATAATCTATGTAGGACAAATTGTTCTCACATTGAAGATCTAATTCCAGTGGAAGTATTATGTAAAGCTGTTGATATGTGCAATATAAAAGGTTTTGAGATGACCAAAGCCATATCAATCTTTTCTTTCAAATGTATACACTTCAAATATGTCTGCTCTTCTGTATTTTTTTTTTTCAGAACAAACTCCTTTGGAGGCACACATAATAGCCAGTCTAATGTATAGAGATAAGAAAAAAAAAGTTATAGATCTTACCTGTATAAAATAATAGTTTTACTGTGAAATAACAGTTTTGCTTATGCTCATTTAAGTTGAATGAGTCAAGGGGAATCACATGTCAGAAATACTGTAGAAACCTTTTTTCTAAACACAAGACTATACAGCTCCCCAAAGATAAAAAGCACATATGTAATTTAACCTCTATTATGATCTAGAAAATATATTTCCAGTTAATTTCTCTTAGTTTTCTTTCTTCAGTAAGTATTGCTGCCATTATTATTGTAGCAACACACTCTTAGTTCCTTTGTTTAATTCTACCAGAATGTTTGTGTATGCGACATTTCAACCATTCATACTGCATTAGATTATCAGATCACAAATTTTTTTTTAACAAACTGACAATCTTCCACCTGGCAATTCTGAACAATGTTCCATACATTTTCCTCAAACTGAAATTGGGGAGAACTCACATTTCAAACTACCTTAAATAATTTCAGAATTATTGTTACAGTTAACACCACTAAATTATAGACTAGACTGATCTGGATGTATTTTAAAGAAACTTGTGTTTGAGAATTTTTCTCCTCTATCTTTTATCCCATTCAACTAGAAAATAAATTTGCTTAACTGACTTACAATTTCAGTTTTCCAAGTGGTGTTATTTGTGTATCATACACCTAGTAAATCTTGAAGAGAGGAAAGTTATATTTCTGATGGGCACCTATTGAAATCTAAGCTGTAATTTTTAAAAAAGTAACTTAAGTCCAAACCAGCTCAGCAAAGCATATCATGTAGGTCTCATCTTAAAGAATATATGGGAAGTGAAGAAAGGAAAAGAGTCCTATCAGTATAGAATAAAATATTTACAGGAATTCAATAATATATATTATATTTTATACACTCACTCCAGTAGATTATAAATCATAAATCAAGAAGTCAACTTCATGATAAAACATTTGAAAATGACTAATTATTAGCAAAAGATCAAGATAAAAATTTAATATATAGTTCATTGATCGTAAAAAAGGGGATGAATTTGTATTCCAGGGAAAATTCAACCACTCGGGAAAGAGTAGACAGGTGCTGTTAGGTGACAAGGATGACAATAACACTAAAAAAAAAAAAAAATCATCATTGACATTTAATGTAGTTGAACCTTTAATCAGAATTCTAAAGAAAATGAAGGTTCCGGGGGGGTGAATTGAGCAATTTTCAGTTTATCATTTATTAAATATCTATGTTTAGCAACAAACTATGTTTTAGAGATACAGAAATATATAAGGCATAGTCCTTGCCTTCACTGGACTCTAGATTGGTAAAATTCCTAAGACAACTGAAAATTCAATCTACTATTAGGAAAAAAATTCTGTTCATAATAAAAACCCTTTATAAAGTGTATGGATATTCTCTGGCTGCTGTGTATGTCCTAAAAAGACTGAATACTGCACAGATGTTGCTGTATCTTGGATATACTTGTTTTTTTATTTAATTTAATTTACATATTTATTTATTTTTTATTACAATTTATTCACCTTCTATCCCTACTGCAGCCCCCTCCCTTATCTCCTCCAAGTCCCACCCACCCTTCCTCTTCTCCTCCCGTGCACCTTCCCCAGTCCCATCAGTCCACTGATGGGCCTCCTCCCCTTCCATCTGAACCTAGTCTATCAGGTCTCATCAGGACTGGCTGCATCATCTTCCTCTGTGGCCTAGGAAGGCTACACACCCCAGGGGGAGGTGATCAAAGAGCAGGCCACTGAGTTCATGTCAGAGAGAGCGTCTGTTCCCTTTACTAGGGAACTCACTTGGAAACTGAGCAGTCAATGGGCTTCCTTTGAACAGGGATCTAGGTCCTCTCCATGAATGGTCCTTGGAGTATTGGTCTCTGCAGGGCCCCTTGGGCCCAGGTATTTTGGTTCTGTTCTCCTTGTGGAGTTCCTGTCCGGTCCAGGTCTTTCTGTCACCCTCTTCTTCTAAGGATTCTGGCACTCTGTCCAAAGTTTTGCTATGAGCCTCAGTATTTCTTTCGATATCCGATATACTTGTTTTCAAGCTCTAGATGGAAGAACCTCACTTACTGACATACTTGGCATAATTATGACTTGATATCTTAGGTTATGAAAGCAACTACACATGAGTTAACTGATTCCAGAGGTATTTACTGAGCGCTTCTATGTGCCAGGGAGGGTTCTAGGCACAAACAATATGAAGTATACGCAATAAAGTACCTATCTTCATGATGCCTGTGCCTTAACAATGGAGGCAGATAACAAAATATGTATATAAGTAAGCATGCCATCTGTTAAATCAGGAAGAAAGGTTAAAATTTAGAATGTTACGGTTTCTAGGGAGTAGGGAGTCTATGTTAGTTAAGGAGGTCAGGGACACATGGATTCAATTTAGAATCTTTTCAACATCACTGATGTGGAAGGTCTTTAATAGTAGTCCTAACTTTAGTACCTCATCATATTCTAATGCTTTAGAACATGAACATATAGGTAAGGGAATATGCTTAGAGTGACACAGACTAATAAGCCAAGAGAGAAACACAGAAGGAATCATGGTAGAAATATAGAATACTAACTAAAAATACAAATTAGTAATTCCCCACAATTACAAGGATGCACATACACATTTAGAAAAATGCATATATCAGTGTATACAGATTTTATGGGAAAACTAAATATAAAGAATTTTTAATACTCTAATTTTTTGGTCCTGTTACTACTGGCATTACATATTTTTTTACTATACAAGGCATACTTCATTTTATTTTATATAATAACTTTTATTTTTTTATATTAATCACAGGTTACTTTGTATCCCAGCCATAGTCCCATCCTTTATTCCCTCCCAATCCCTCCCTCATCTCTTCCCTGCCCCTTTGGCATTACATATTTTAAAATCTAGAGTAAAAATGTATATTATTCAGTACTATGGTATAATTTAATACAAAATAGAAATAATAATGGCTTTAAAGTCATAGATTAGTCAGATAAAAGATATTGACTATAATTATGCTTATTCAAAAATATACCTCTATTTGAATTAGGCATGTTTTCCAAGATTACATATGGAACAAATCAATACTCACATTATCTTGTTATATGTAATAATTATGTGACCAAATAAATCTATATACAGGTATCTTTCCATATCACTAATCCTGTGTGAATGCTTTTGGCACTTATTATTTCATACTGTTAACGAGTATTTTTAAACTGCTTATTGAATGTAAATACTAGGAATAAAATCATTAAACAAGAAAAAAACAAAAGGAAACAATAAAGATGCATATAAGTTAATTTTTAAAATTCATATTTTTATATCTGTAATTCTGAGATATATAGTATACTATGGCAAGTCTTACATAAAACAAGACTTGCAAATATACAATGTGGTGCTGACATTTTGGATTAGATGCTTCTTTGATTCACTGCTTGAAGTAAGGAAACGATTGACATGGGTTTGGCTTAGTTTCTTCTTTTCTCATATGGCATTTAGAACCATAGAATTATCAGGGAAGAACAGTGATATCACCATCCTTTTGAATATACTGTGAAAACATAGAATAGCAAATGGAGACTAAGAAAGGTTTTACAGTTGATAAAAGTGCATGGACACTGTCTAAGCCAAAATGATTTGAATTAGCATATACCAAAAAAAAGATTAAGTTATTTTAATTCTTAAAGGGAGACAACTGGTACCTAATACATTCATCTTGTAAGATAAGAGCTACTCATTTATATCACTTATTCTTATTTTGGTTATAAGGCAAACTTCATATTTATCCTCAGAAACAGAGTTTATCATTTGGCTTAATAGATAGCTTGGGAATAGAACTATAGAGTTACAGATATTTATAGCACCAAAAATAGAGAACCATAATCTTCCATCATATACATACAGGTGAAGAAGCATTTTCAGTTTTAGAGTAAGAAGAAATCTCTGAAAATTCTTAGTGCTGCTAAGAAATTTTAAGAATAATAAATTGTATAAATCATGGATAAGGACATTTACTTTGTTTGCCATTTCCTTTCATATATCTCTGCTTTTCAGAAACCGGGGTTGTACTTCCAGTTGTCAAATAATTTATTTATAAGAGTAGCTTAAGTGTACATTTCCCGAGCTCAAGCATATTTACGAAGCAGCATATTTTGTGCTTAAAATGTGTGGATACCTTGTTTTTGAGACATCTAAATAAAAACAAGTGAGGTAAGAGAACAAATATATTTACTACCTGAATAAGTCGGATTTTGTGCACCTTTTTTCATATCTAGAAATACATGTTAAGGCATATTCTTAAAATGTAGTACCATAAAATATTAAAAATGTTATTCCTTATTATTATTTAAATATAAATTGTATTATGTGCTACAAAATTCAAAACACAAATTAGCCAAGTATCATTTCTTAAAATTAGGTATGATCATGTGGAACTATAGCTGGACTACCCAATTTTTAATTAATAAATGTAGAATCTACAATGAGATTCTCCAAAGATTACTGAAGAAGAAGCTTAGAGCTTGAGTTTTAGGACTTATTAACTAAGTCATTTAAGAAGTAAATAGTACTTTACCTGTTCATGTCGTCAAGGTGTTCAGCAGCAAAATAAAAGCTTTTGATCTTAGGATGGCAGGCTTTGAATGCACTGTGAATAAAACCATAACAAATAAGGTATATTTACTTTTTTAAAAATTGGAAAAAGGTTATAATTCAAATACTTTTCAAAAATTTTATTAGAGTTGGGAAAGGGGAAATAACATGTTCAAAATGTATTGTATGAAAAAATTCCAATTTGCAAACTGGGTGTGGCAAATGCCAGCAGTTGGGAGGCAGAGGCAGGTAAACCATTGTGAGTTGGAGGTCAGCCTGGTCTACATAGTGAGTTCCAGGACAGCCAGGGCTCCATAGCGAGACTTTGTCTTAAAAAAATTCTATGCTGTTTATTATTAACATCATCATTACTGTTGTTTGTATGTGTGTTCATATGCCAGAGAAAAATTTTGGGGAGCTGTCTCTCTATCCACGGATTCCAGGATTGAGTTCAAATCATCAAGCTTGCATGTAAAGCGCTTTATCTTGTTGCCTCAAACTAAATAACTTTTACGGATAAAATTATCCGTAATGCAATGTCTAACCAAAATTCACATACATAAAGCTTCTGTCATAATGACAGGAATCAGTAAATTACATGTTATGTCCTCAAAAATGCTTTCTTATATTGTCAGTTTGCAAGCATCAGATAAACAACTTACAACTTAAAATCTAGCAAATTACAAAATAAATTATCCCATCTCCCTCCCTGCCCCAAGTAAAATTAACTTACTATTTCTTGCGGCATTCACTGGCTCTATCAATTTTAAATTCAGGCAGACTGATGAATCCTTCTGCTTTTTCATCCTAAAGAAGGAAGATTTCTGTTTAGGCTATCACAACAAAGAGGTCTGAAGCTAAGTATACTGCATAAGTATGACTGAGATATTTAGAGTAATAAATGTGCTATGCATTTAGATCTTAATTCTGTTTATGTTCCATAAATTATCCATACTCATAAATCAAAGGAATATTTTGAAAACTTGGATTTTTTACAAATTAATACATATATAATTTTTATATTAATATGAGATATAAAATAATTTGCAAAGTAAAATATATTTTTATAAAAATTTTGAGGGCTACAGAAGTAAGTCAGTGATAGAGTACTCATTTGTGAAGGATGTATTGTGCTCTGGGTTTGATCTTTAGAATTTAAACAAACAACAACAAAAATAAAAAACAAAAACAACAACTAAAAGACAAAAGTCACCACAACAAAAAATAAATAAATAAAAGAAAAGAACATTTCAGGCCAGATATACAAAATTATTGCACATTTTTAGAATAAAATTTTCTAACGTTTAAAAAAGATTGGTAGACAGGCTTGGTGGCACATGTCTTTAATCCCAGCACTGGGGAGTTAGTGGCAGGCAGATCTGTGAGTTCGATGCCAGCCTGGTCTACAAAGCAAGTTCGAGGGCAGCCAAGGCTACACAGAGAAAGCCTGTCTCAGAAAACCAAAACCATAACTAGGCCAAACCAAATAAAAAAGACTGACTTATTTTGATGTGTATGAGTGTTTTGTCAGAATGTATGTATGATTATCATGTGTGTGCTTGTTGCCTAACAGAGGTCAGAAGATGGCACTGGATTCCAGGAAATGGAGTTAACAGATGGTTGTGAGCCAGCATGTGGGTGTTAGTAACAGAATTAAGTGAAAGATCTCTCCAGCCAAATTTTCTTTTCTTTTCTTTTCTTTTTTCTTTTCTTTTCTTTTCTTTTCTTTTTTTAAAGAGAGAAAAGAATGGTTTATTTGAGGGTTTGGAGGGTAGAAAGGGTGGGGAATTATACTATAATCTTAAAATTGCAATTATACAATAACCTAACAGAATAAGAGTAATTCATACATATGCATACATAATTGTCTCCTCTAATAGCCCCTTTCTTCCTCCTGTACCTTCCATGTCTGTACCTTCACCTCTGTCCCAAATTTGTTGTCCTAGGTTTTGCTCTAATAATCATGAACTCGCTCTCTATATTGTCTTGGCTATGTTTTCATTACTGTGCATGGTTTCCTTTCTGTTAGGCAGGCCTTAAACTTCATAAAGTAGAGTAAGTAAGCATTTTTACGCACTTGGGGATCTTTGTGAGCTGCCTTGTCATATCATTGATGTTTTTCTGTGAGTTTTTTTTTGTAGCATGTATGAAAAGGTGCTGACTCAGGCACAACATTGCCTAGTTTCAAAGACTACTCTCCTCACTGACATAATGGCAAATTTTCTATCATTGCTAATCTTTAGATAAAATGTGCAAAGTTGATTACCAATTTAAAATTTCATTTCTTTATAATAATTTGCTTATCAAATTTGAATACATTTTGCCATATAACAATTATTTTGTGAATTCAATAGTTTAGAAATTAAGTAGGTCAATGTAATTTTCAAATGTTTATGTGTAGCTTCAGATACACCACACATATGTACAGACATCATTTTTCATCTGAAAATTTTAATAAAATTAATCAATCCTCTCTTCAATACTGGTTAATAAAACAAGGTAGATTATGTTTGTGACAAGTTAAATCAAGTACAATGTGATTAGCTGGCTAAATTTTCAGTCACTGTGCCCCTTGTCCTGATTACAACAAAGCTTCATAGACATTTACCATTCAAAACTTTTATTTGATCTGCTAAATCAGCCCTTAACTACTTATATATCAAATTTAAGTAAGATTACTCTCCTTCTTACTATTTTGAAGAAAATAAGTTACTATCAGTTCTCTTTCTATGTATTTATGTATGTATAGACATGCATTTGCATTGTTTCTGGTATTAATGAACTTAACAGCAAAACTTAAAATATCAAAAATTGTGAGCTATAGTGACTGAAATTTGTACGTTATATAAAAAAGTAGCATAACATTTTTGTTTTTATATATTTTTTCCAATCTTGGGTTAAAGGAAAATGTTTTCCTCTTAGAGTACTATTTTATGTTGCTTTTAACCTCTTTAATTTAAATGTGAAATATTTTTGAAATATTATCTCTTCATAATGATAAAATAACAATAAGGTTTTCCTGGCAATACATTCTACAAAATTATTCATTTATATTTTATATGGCTAACAGTAATGATAAGTTGCCAATGACTGAAATACAGGAAGTATTTAATAAAGGAGGCAAAGATTTTCATCTCTTATAGTTTAAAAGACAATATAATTTAGACAAAACTATATATGAATTCATAATAAGGAGATATTATATCATGATACTACTTGACTAGCATATAGAATACAGTATATCTATCATTTGTATCTGCTTACTATATTTACATCTGCATTTATATTTGTTTACTATAACTAAGCAAGATATACTTAGTGAAATAGATTTTATTTTATGTATTGATATATGATTGTCACAAAATATCAAAACAAATATTTTTACATGAGTCTATAGGAAATTATTAATTTAAGATTTTCCAAATAAGTCTATTACTGAACATTACTTGAACACTAAGCTTTTGTAGAGATAGACATGAATCAATAACTGCAAAAACACTTTGAACAATGTCTTACAAAATGCTTAGTGAGATGTGCACCTTTGTTTTCATTTTGCAATGAAGTCAGATGCACAGCCAGTCAAGGAGTGCAATTCCTGAGTCTGTCTTTACTCATGATGTAAAACAGCAGTATAATAGCTTATTAAGGAACATCAAATTCTCGAGATACTGTATGTTACAATCGAAAGTCTAAAAATAACAGTAACTTTTGACAATTACTCTTCAAATGAAAACTGATTAATATCTTAGGATATTATTTTCATAAGATCTACAATTCAACACATTCTAAAAGCCAAAATTACTGTTTAAAAAGTCAAATAAAGCTGGATCTTTTTTCCAAATTTTAATTTTTTATATTAATTACAGTTTATTCACTTTGTCTCCCAGATGTAGCCTTCCTCCTGGACTCCCTCTCAATCCCCACCCACCCTCATATCCTCCCTGTCCCTCTCTAAGTCCACTGGTAAGGGAGGTCCTCCTCCCCTTCCATCTGACCCTAGCTTATCAGGTCTCATCAGGACTGGTTGCAATGTCCTCCTCTGTGACCTAGCAAGGCTGCTCCTCCCTCGGGGGTGAGGGGCAAGGAAGTCAAAGAGCCTGCCATTGAGTTCATGTCAGAGACAGTCCCTGTTCCCCTTACTAGGGAGGCCACCTGGATACTGAGCTGCCATGGGCTACGGGTGAGCAGGGGTTCTAGGTTATATCCATGCACTGGCCTTGGTTGGAGAACCAGTTTCAGAAAAGACCCCTGTACCCAGATATATTTGGTCCTTGTGGAGCTCCTGTCTTCTCCAGGTCATACTAACTCACCCTTCTTTCATAAGATTCCCTGCACTCTGCCCAAGTTTTGATTATGAGTCTCAGCATCTGCTTTGATACACTGCTAGGTAGTCTTTCAGAGGCCCTCTATGGTAGGCTCCTGTCCTGTTTCTTGTTTTCTCCTACTTCCAATGTCCATCCCATTTGTCTTTCTGAGTGAGGACTGATCATCTCACCCCAGGTCCTCCTTCTTGTTCTTCTTTAGGTGTACAGATTTTAGTATGTTTATCCTATATTATATGTCTAGTATCCACTTATAAGTGAGTATATACCGTGTGTGTCTTTCTGCTTCTGGGATACCTCACTCAAGATGATTATTTTCTAGATCCCACAATTTGCCTGCAAATTTCATGGTTTCCTTGTTTTTAATTGCTGAATAGTATTCCATTGTGTAAATGTACCACAATTTCTGTATCCATTCCTCCGTTGAGGGACAGCTGGGTTGTTTCCAGGTTCTGGCTATTTTGAATAAAGCTGCTACAAACGTGGTTGAGGAAATGTCCTTGTATACTTGAGCATATTTTGGATATATGCCTAGGAGTGGTTTAGCTGGATCTTGAGGTAGCACTATTCCTAATTGTCTGAGAAAGCGCCAGATTGATTTCCAAAGTGGTTGTACAAGTTTGCACTCCCACTAGCAATGGAGGAGGGTTCCCCTTTCTCCACAACCTCTCCAGCATGTGTTGTCACTTGAGTTTTTTATTTTAGCCATTCTGGTGGGTGTAAGGTGAAATCTCAGAGTTGTTTTGATTTGCATTTCCCTGATGGCTAAGGATGTTGAGCATTTCTTTAAGTGTTTCTCTGCCATTCAGCATTACTCTATTGAAAATTCTCTGTCTAGCTCTGTACCCCATTTTTTAAATTGGATTATTTGGTTGGTGGCCAACTGGCAACTCATTCTCCATGTGGATCTCTGGGTGAGGGGATCAGGTTCTGCTTCTATCATGAACTCAGTTGACTTCTCTTTGATCACTAGTCCCTGATGATGCAGCCTTGCCAGGCCATGAAGGAAGAGGATCCAGGCAGTCCTGATGAGACTTGATAAATTATGGGCAGATGGCAATAGTTGAGAACTCCCCTTTTCAGTGGACTAGAGGAAAGAGATGGGGGAAGAGCGAGGGAGGATGGAACTGGGGGATTTGAGGGAGGGGGCTTCATCAGGATATATAATGAACAAATTGTGAAGAAAAAAACTAAAAATTAAAAAAAAAATCAAATAAAGTAACGTAATAGATAGGCACAGAAAACAAGTCAAAACAGTGTCAAGGGGAAAAAATCAGTCAATAATGATTGACTGTAATATGATTAGTCAATTTCCAAGTATGTTTTACAAAAAAAAAAAATAACAACCCTAAAAGGCATAGGGGGAGAAGAGAGAGGATGGTTGGTACTGGGAGGAAATGAGGGAGGGGGCCACAACTGGGATACAAAGGAAATAAATTGTAATAAATAAATAAACAAATGAATGAATAAATAAATAAGCTGTGGGAAAAAACTAGAAAAGTCATAAGAACAATTAAAATATATTACACATGTCTCTCCCCTCAAGTTGGCCAAATATAGTGGATATTTGTAATTTTCAAAATTAGCCTACTAGTTCATTTCTTTTTCTTTAGAAGAAACTGAATTGAAACAATACTGAATTACTCAAGCTGCTAAGTTGTTCCACCTCCCAAACAGAAACAGAAAAATTCTATAAAAGTTTGATCAGGAGGTTTTAAAAATCTATATGCTTTCAGTTAAATGGCTATATTGGTTGCTTGGTATTTGTAGAAACAGGATTTCACTACTTTTTAACTGTGTTTCAGATACGTTGCTGCATTAGAAAAATGAACGTTGAAAATAGATCTTGAATTGGCCTGTGGGTGCTATGATTTAAAAACCAATGGTTCAAATGTTGAGACTTGTGGTCGAGATACTAAATGGGTGAGAGTACACATTGCTCTTTGTCTTACCTCTTCATTAATATACCAGTATAGGGATGCATCCTTTAGGACAAACCAGTACTTCTTCCATTTCTGCGAAAAATAGCTCTTTGCATCTTTCTTTTTCCAAAGCCACCCTTCACAGTCACCACGGCCAAGATCCTTGCAAGAGATTCTTCTTTTGCTCTTGCCTGCTATAGCTCCTAAAGATAGTGAGTGGTAATGTTCTTTAAATTTTAAAATCTTTAAATTTTTAAACACTTTCTTTAAATGTGTTTTTTAAAAACACATACAAATAAAAGATTAATCCATAGATCCTAAAAGCAAGTCAGATACTTACTATTCTTAAAGTTATCACTTCCAATTTTTAACTAATTTATTTTTTTATTGATTACAGTTTATTTACTTTGTGTCCTAGCTATAGCCCCCTCCCTCATTCCCTCCTAATCCCACCTTCCCTCCCTTATCTCCTCCCATGCCTCTCCCCAAGTCCACTGATAGGGAGGTCCTCCTCCCCTTCCCTCTGACCCTAGTCTATCAGGTCTCACCAGGAGTGGCTGCACTGTCTTCCTCTGTGGCCTGATAAGGCTGCTCCCCCTTCATGGGGAGGTGATCAAAGAACTAGCCAATAAAGATGTTTTTTATGCCTTTTTCTTCACATAAATGATGACATAATCATAATTAATAACAATTAATTAATTGATCACTATTCTCATCTCAAGACTTTTGGAGACCATTAGTTATCCAATGTATCTGCACGGTAAGCGATGGTAAGTAATCCGAACCCATACTGGCTTCAAGAAGATTAATGAAATGTGCTGGTGATTATCACAGTACAAAAGAAGGAGGTTAAAGGTTCATTTTTTATTACCTTTGTTTTTCTTCTTTGATTTGTGCTGCAGAGAGGATTGTTGAAATGTCTGAAATTAAAGATAGGGAAGGTTATTATCTTAAATGGAGATAACTTCTAGAGTTACACAGAACTCTCATAAACTGAATGATGACTCTAAACCCAGGTTAGAGAATTAATTTTCCTCATTAATATTTCAAAATAAATTAATACAATCATATTACTTTACTTTTGTATTTCCCACAAAGCAGGAGAGGACCTATCAGTATCCTAATTTGGTTGGCAGATTCCAGGGTAAGACATATTTGTGAAACCAAGTGTTTTTACCCATATACATATACACAACTGTTCCCTTTGAAAGACTTATTGTGCTTTTTAACACAATATCTCATCTGATTCTCACATAATCTGATGAACTAGAAGGCAAATGTGTCTGTCTTATTTGTCTCCCTTAAGTCTCTAAATCTATAAGTACTTGGCTCAATTATCAAAACCTCATACCTACTTATGTCAGTATTAATGGTGATTAATCTTCATGTCAATGGTGTTAGCACCTCAGTTCCTCATCTCTCCTAAACATATGTACCTTTCCACTCCTCAGTTACCAACCTTTACAACTGTATCTTGAATACATTCTACCCATGCTCTCTAATATTTATACATTATAAAGTCCAATGCCACAACTTCTGTATGTCACTCACTGGAAGAATGGATACAGTAATTGTGGCACATTTACCCAATGGAATAATATGAGGAAATACAGGTAGGAAATCATGAAAGAAAGAAATCACGAAATGTGCAGGCAAATGGATGGAACTAGAAAAGAGCATCCTGAGTAAGGTAACCCAGAAGCAGAAACACACACATGGTAGATACTCACTTATAAATGGATATTAGCCATATAATATAGGATAACTATACTAAAATCTACAGACCTGAAGAAGGTGAGCAAGAAGGACCCTAGGGAGAATGTTTAAATCTCATTCAATGGCATACAGGATAGACACCAGAAGCGGTGGACCAGAACCTGAGTCTACCATAGATGTCCTCTGAAAGGCTCCACCCGACAGGCTATTGAAGCAGATGCACAGACTCATAGTCAAACTTTGGCCAGAGCGCAGAGAGTCTTATGGAAGAAGTGTGGGGGGGAGGCATAGAAGAACCTGGAGGGGACAGGAGCTCCCCAAGTAGACCAACAAAGCCAAAACTATCTGATCCCAGGAAGCCCTGCAGAGACTGATACACCAACCAAGTACCATGCATGAAGAGGACCTGGAACTCCTGCTCAGATGTACTGATAGGCAGCTCAGTCTCCATGTGGGTTCCGGAATAAGGGGAGCATGGGCTATCTCTGACATGAACTCAGTAGCCTGCTCTTTGATCACTTTCCCCTGGCGATGCAGCCTTACCAGGCCACAGAGGAATATGATATAATATAATATATATAATATATGATATATATTATATATAATAATAATTATATATATATAATAGTATATGATGAGACTTGATAAGCTAAGGTCAGATGGCAGGTGAGGAAGTCTCCCCCTTTCAGTGGACTAAGGGAAAGAGATAGGGGGGAAGAGGGAGGGCGGGTGAGTCTATGGAGATGATGGAGGGGGCTACAACAGGGATATAAAATAAATAAATTATAAAAAATAAAAATAAAGTCCAATGCCACTGTCCTATCAATGAAAAAACATTGTACCATCTAAATCACTGACCAATTATACTTGTATTTCTCTCCTACTTAGTTTCCATGATATATTATTATTTTGCATTATTCTCTACATCTATATATAATTATCTAAACAATCATCCAAACTAGATTGGCCTGGCTTTTCATTCAATCCTAAGTGCTTGTTTAGCAGTTTACTGTTCTGGAGAAAAAGCCAGAGCAGTACCAACTCACCTAACATTCAATAAATGACTCTAAACTACTGGCCCTCCTACTCAGATAGTATACTCATAGATTGTTCATTAGTGTAATAAGTTTAATTATGATTAGCTAACCAAGAGAGAACAGATATTTGCTTGTTTGTTTTTAAGTGGCAGACATTTTTCCTCATTATTTTATTATTATTATCATTCATTACAATTTATTCAATTTGTATCCTGGCTGTGGTTCCCTCCTATGTTTCCTCCCACTCCCACTCTCCCTCTTTCTTCTCCTCTCATGCCCCTCTTCAAGTCTACTGATAGGGGCGGTCCTCCTCCCCTTCCATATGACCCTAGCCTATCAGGTCTCATCAAGACTGTCTGCATTGTTTTCCTCTGTGACCTGGTAAGGCTGCACCCCCCTCAGGGGGAGGTAGATGAAGACAGACATTCTTTTAAGTGAATCTTCTTTGGATTAACAGATTTTTTCTTTTTCTACACAAATGTATAATGGACAAATGGTTGTTGTTTGTATAAAATTCCTGATTTAGTTGCATAAAAAATTCATATTACTATTTAATATATTTGCTCCTGAAATACTTTTATATAAAAATATTTTGTTCTCTTTATAATTTATAAACGTCTAATACATATAGTCTTCTAATCTCTTGACATACAGTGTAATCCAGAAATAATAATCACCAATGTGTCAAAGTACCGTAAATGTCTCTGTTGTATGCATATATAAACACACACACATATATATATATATACACCAATTTACTATACATGTACACACATCCACTTGCAGAAGTTTGGCTATAGAAATTTACAGTTACTAACTGAGAGACAGCATGAAAGACAAATTTCATTATGCTGTATGAGTAATTCTGGCTAGTGTTTAAGTAATACTTAGTTTATGCATAATTATTTCCCATATATTGTTTGCCATGAAATTACTGATTCCGTTTCTTCATTTTATATTCCCTCATGTACTCATTATAGTTTCATAGCTCATTACTTTGAAACATGACAGAGATGGGAGACGCCTGTTTTTTGAAGAAGCTATTTATATTAATAACAACTTATAGTAAGAATTGGATTATTTAATGTATTATGTCTTTTATGTTTGTTTGTTTAGTTTATTATGGTGCTAGAGATCAAAGAGAGTTCTTATCAGTGGTTCTAGATGGAGACATGAGCCTCCAATCTATTCCAAAGATTATACTACTGCAGTCCCCCTCATTCTCTCCTGCCTAGAGTAGTTATCTACATATTTTTACTATAAGAGTATGCCCAATTCTCTGACATTAAATTTAAAACTAACTTTCTTTTTATTTTCCTCTTTCTATCACTTCTTCAGATACCAGCCAAAATTTCAACCACATCTATCCTAATACTTGACATTTTTATTCACCCTTTGGAGAATCCAACTGCTCAATGTAGCTTTGTGCAGATCTCTATTCCTGAGGATGCCCATTTTGTCTTTTTAAACTTAATGGTCTTCAAGCTGCTTCCTCAGTCATGTTTATACATTTTCTGAGACTAAACAAAATGATATTATTATTATCTTTAGTATCTCTCTGAAATCTTGTAGTCACATTTTCCTCAGTCTTTTTTTTTTCTAAAATAAACATTTAAAAGCAACAGACCCAAATGATCAAAAAGTAAGCTAATTAGTATTCGGAGATAAACTGGCCAAAGGTAAAGTCAAGTAAAACTAGCTCCTTTTTGTCTCAAATTCCAATTGTATCTAAATCCTTGCATTTTAGTTAGACACAGAACTATTTGCTCTTAATAGTTCCCAAATTACAAACACATTCATACAAATTTTAAAATAGGCATGCCAACCATAATAATTATCAGAATACAAAGAGTTAAAGAGGAATTAGAAAAAATAAAGATCCAGAATTTTCTTTCTTAGCTACTTTCAGAAGTTCCAGGGGCAGAGATTGTGGTTTTTCCTTCACTGCTATATTAAAAAACCATCCTATTTTTATAAAAGACTAGTCAGCAAGAGCTGTCTCTACAGTATACCAAGGTAGTAAAGAATATTTTTGTGTTTACATAAATCACAGAAGCATTTAACACTCTTGTTTCTCTATCTCAAATGATTCAACAGAAAAAAAAGCTCAATAAATGTTCCCTAAGTTTCCTGTCACACGGAAGATACTCCAAATACTTCAATAGAACTCTAAATTCACTTTTAAAAAAGTTTTCGTATCAGCAACGCCTGGCCAACAAATGGGATTATTATTAGATTATAGACTTGTCCCTTTAAGACACTGGTAATTCTAGAAAGTTAGAGTTACCATAGCCTGAAGACTTCAAGACAAATTCCCTTCTAGAGCTGATTGATTCCTAGGATGAGAATTAAAATAGATATGTCTCTGCATACAAAAGTAAGTCGAAAACAAAATAGACCTAACATATATTCCCTAAAGTCTTTGCCTGCAATAATATCTCTCCTTACCGTTAAAGCCCAAGAGCTCTCTCTCCTTCACAGTGGTCACTGTGTGTTCCTCTCTTTATGTATTTGGGGCTGGAGAGATGGCTTATGGTCATGAGTACTTGTTATAGTTGTGTGGAGGTTCTGGGTTCGATATCCGGAACCCACATGGTGGCTCACAACCATCTGTAACTACAGTTCCAGGGAGTCCAACACATTCTTCTGACTTCTGTGGGCACCTGGCATGCACAGAGTGCACACACACACACACACACACACACACACACACACACACACACACAC
>NW_026594354.1:937781-956376 GCF_907164565.1 Psammomys obesus | reverse complement strand
ACACACACACACACACACACACACACACACACACACACACACACACAGGCAAAACCCGCATACGCATAAAATAAATAAATTAAAAACAAACAAACCAAGCGATAATAGCACAAAAATTCAACAAAAGAATTCCAAAAGACAAAGCAAGTTATCAAACTGCAGCTGCCCCCAAAGGTTCAACAGAACCCTAAATTGCTCAAAGAACACAAAAGCATACTGGAAAACAAAACTCAAGGTGTACCAACTTTGGAGAGAAATTTAGGAAGATATGGGAAGATGGAAAGATCTCCCATGCTCATGGCTTGGCAGGATTAACCCAGTAAAAATGGCCATCTTACCAAAAGCAATCTACAGATTTAATGCAATTCCCATCAAATTACCTACACAATTCTTTACAGACCTTGAAAGAAAAATTCTCAACTTCGTATGGAATAACAAGAAACCCAGAATTACTAAAACAATCCTCTACAATAAAAGATCTTCTGGAGGTATCTCCATCCCTGATCTCAAGCTGTACTATAGAGCAACAGTTATAAAAACTGCATGGTACTGGCATAGAAACAGAATGGTGGATCAATGGAATCGAACAGAAGACCCAGAAATAAACCCAAGGTTTCTAAAGAAACTGAAACAAAGTCCAAATGCTTGTTTTATCCTGCTTCACCAAAAAAAAAAAAAAAAAAAAAAAAAAAAAAAAAAAAGAATAAAACCACCAGACATTCCAAAGTAAATGGTGAAAGCTCATGAGGCCTCATCCCTATACAAATAACAATAGGAAGCTAAGGAATGCTGGGAGCAGAAGAAACAGTCTTCCCCAGGGAAGAGCACACTTGGTTATCCAATACCAAATAACAGCCTTAAAAGCATATATGCAATAAACATTATAGAGACAGAACAGGATATATTTAGGAATCTATCTCTCTATCTATATATATACACATATATATACTATTAAATAAATATATTATATAAAATGTCATATAATACAATAAATATATAATATATTACATAAATAAATATATATTTAAGAATACACATACATACAAGTAACAGCATTTAATGAGAAATGAGGTCATGAATTTGGAAGAGAGCAGAGGAGTGTATGGGAGGGTTTAGAATGAGGAAAGGGAAGGGAAAAGTGATGTAATTAAATGATCATCACAAAAAAAAAAATCCTCAGAGTAAACAGACTCCAGGAGCTGCTAGGAACTTCCATCTTTCATCTTATTCCAGGGTCAACCTGCTGCAGGAAGCAGACATTACAAATTGTACATTTTTTTCCTGCCATAGTTGTCATTATTATCAGAAGCAGCGAGGTCATAACCAGTACCCCAACAACAAGCCCGATTCAGTCACATGTTCTCAACATGACAAATTGGTAGTGAAAGGCAGAAAAGGGGATTTTATTCAATATGTTCTCACTTGGAAGAAGGAGAAAGAAATCCAGTTTTCCTCTTCCCACAAGCTTGGCTTCTACTTTCTCTTTTTACAGTGAATGTGAAAACCATGTTTCTACAACCTCAAAGTCCCTTTAATTTTCTAAGAATGTTCTACATACTCTGGCCTTTAACAACTTTTGAATTTATATCAGTAGCCAGGATCTCTTAACTGAGACACGTAGGCTGCCTATTTCAGTTGATTTAATATGGATAACACTGACGTCATAACACTCAACACCTGTCAGATGTGCTACTCACTCTTCTATGTTCAAGTAAATGGCTATTCATTGTTTTCTTTCCTACTGCCTCAGGTATAAAATCTTGGAGTCAAGTTTAACTCTTTTTTTGTTCTTTTTTTTTTTTTTTTTTTTTTTTTTACATCCCATAGCCAAGCCATTAACAAGTTGTTTAGAATCAAATGTCACATGAACTCAGTGGCAGGCTCTTTTACCCCCCCCCCCCAAGGGGGGTGCAGCCTTGCCAGGCCACAGAGGAAGACAATGCAGCCAGTCCTGATGAGACCTGATAGACTAGGGTCAGAAGGAAGGGGAGGAGGACCTCCAGTATCAGTGGACTTGGGGAGGGGCATGGGAGGAGATGAGGGAGGGAGGGTGAGATTGGGAGGGGATGAGGAAGGGGGCTACAGCTGGGAATCAAAGTGAATAAACTGCAATTAATAAAAAATAATTTTAAAAAGTTACTTCTAACAAAAAGATTTAATGTCACATATGTACAGTTTTACTAATACTTCTTTCAAAAATATTAATTTATTTAATGAGTGTTCTATCTGTGTACACTTGTGTGCCAAGATAAGGCATCAGTTTCTAGTATAGATGGTTGTGAGGCACCACATGATGCTGGGAATTGAACTCTGGACCTGTGGAAGATCAGAGAGTGCTCTTAACCCCTGAGACATCTCCCCAGCCCCTAGCTTAACTACTTCTATTAATCCTTACTTACCTTGATTATTGCAATAGCTCCTTACCATTTTCTCTGCTTCGTTTTTTACCTCCCCAAGTTTAATATAAGAGCCAGTATGATCCTATTCAAATGTTGAGAATATTGTAATTCCTACATGTAAAACTCCCCAATGGTTCCTCATGGCAAATACACATTCATATCCTTTCATAATCTTGAATGCCTTACACAATCTGGTTTCTTTTTATTTTGACTTATTTTCCCTTTCTGGTTAACTTTATTTCAGCCATAGTGGCTGATACCAGGTCAAGCTAAAGTACATATACTTTATTCTTTCAGCTACCTCAATGTGTCTTTACCCAGACACTATCATGGCTTACTCTAGATCTCCTTTATTTCATTACTTAGATATTTACTTTTAAAATAAGTCCCAACATTCCTTATATGAAATTGTTAGTTCTCATGCAGTGAGTATTCTCTGTGTGGTTTTTCTTCTTTGCATTTAACATTAAATATGCTTATATTTCTTATTTATTACACAGAATTCCTTCCAAATATGAACTCTAATAAAGAAGAAAAATTCTGTTTTACACATTGCTTTATTCTTTGCCTATAACATTATGGGCCTAATATACAGAAACTGAATTAGTAGTTGTGAGTGAATAACTATTGAGCAAAACATTAGCAAAGAAACCATAATATAGTTATCATAACTAGTTAATGATTTTAACCTAAAAATTGCTGGGTGGTAGGTAGACAACAAACAGCTATATTTTGTCCAGTAATCTATGTGTGCAACATATCTCTGAAATTTATAGTCTTTAGTTGTCCGTCCTCTGGGGACATAAGAAAATTCTCTGTCTAGTCTTCTTGAGCGCTATTTGCACTGAGATTATCTTAGTGAATTTAACAGATTAGATTCAAGATGTGGTTGACCAAAGTACATTAAATCTGTGTCAAGATATTTATGCAAATAATTATATGAAGAATTGTGAAAAGATGTGTTGCAATTGTAATTGTGATTCTATCCAAAAAATAGAATGTGCTAAAATAAAAAGCCATTATGAAAGTATTGTTGATCCTCTTCTTAACCATGGTGATGCATGCAATAGGATTCTGTTTGGCTATAAAAGATCCCTTTTCAGAATTTGCCTGAAAAGACCACTTGTTTTTCATTTGCCCACAGATGTTCTCTTCAAACTCTATTCTCCCGTCTTTTGGATGAAGAAGAGGGGGGCATGGTAATTCGGGTCATTCTTATCCTGAAAAATTCAGAAGCACTTATTTTAATTGTAGAAGAAAATGACAGTTTCTGTGATGCATTTTGAAAGCTCAGCTACGATTAAATTCTTCTCAAGTTGCAAATTACTGCACTTATGGAAAAATTTGCAATCAAAATGCTCTCTTGTTGCAATATAGCAACTTTTTTTCACTGTAATTTTCCACAAAGTTCCAAGATTTCTTCAGTGGCTAGTCAAACCAATACCATCCTTCATCTACATAAGAAAAGAAGGTGCTTAGCAATTTGAAGTACTTGGGATAAATGACAGTTACTTCTCCTATTCAAATTTAAACAAAATTATTTGAAGCCTTAAATATTTTAGAGAGTAAAACACTTTTTTATTGTTTAATTATTATGTGTTGGCATAAAACATCATAAATATGAGTAAGTGGGGTATGTGCTAATAGTACTAAATATTACAACAAAAGATCTTCTATTTATAAGAAATTGCTCAAATCTTAATTATTGGTTTGTTATTGAGGAATGTACTTTTTTTTTTTTTATTCAGCAGGCACACCAGAAGAGGGCACTAGATCTCACTATAGATGCTTATGAGCTATCATGTGGTTCCTTAGAATTGAACTCAGACCTATGGAAGAACCGGCAATGCTCTTAACCTCTGAGCCATCTCTCCAGACCTTGATGGTGATACTCTTATCTCTTGTAGCCTTCAATGTATTTTCAATATACCAGCTGAAGTGATACACTTAGAATATTCATTTTTTTTCATTAGGAATGGAATGCACAGCTCTAGTGGAGAACACTACAGAGGAATGAAGACACCTGACTTCTAATTCTCCATATTGTAGTCACTATTCCAGTTCTATGACCGTTGTAATATCATTAAACTATTCTTGACTTCAGTTTCCTTATGTGAAGGATCAGAGATTTGAATCAGATTTTTAGAATATTTCACAGGCTATTAACTTTTGAATGTCACTTATAACTGAATGGAAATAGCAGCTAATTAGTCATCCATATAAATTCAATTACTGATGATTTAAGATTTATATATACCTATTTATATATACCTATTTCAATACCAAAGAACCTGTTTAAACTCTACCATATATGGAAATAGTCTAATACCAGCCATATTAGGTAGAGCTATTTTTGAGTATCTGTCTGATATGTACTATTAAGATAGATTTTATACTTGAAACAGAGGCAGAAAGTCTTTAAAAAGTACAAAGCAGAACAAGGGCAGCTACTCTCTTAACATTTCTGTTTGGCAGAAACTATTGACATATTGATATCAGAAAAATCACGGTAGGCTTGCAAGTCTTTTGTGACAAAAAGATGCTAATGACCAGAAAAAAAAGGACACAAAGTGATTTGATACCTGGGATCAAAAGACAAGGAAATAAATTAGATATAAAAGGAAGAGAGGAATGGTAAAAAAAGAATCATTTCTAGTAAAGACTGCACAAAATCTGAGGCTCTCAAATGAAGTTACTGGTGTCGTACGGTGATTTTTATTAACAATGACATAGTTGAATCACAATTATTAAAAAATAATGGTTTTCTGTTTGGAAAAAATCTGAGATTGAACAGCTTTTCCTGGTTGCCTTTATTTTCAGATGATAATGCACATATTTGCTATCATGGAATTCTTTTATATCAGTGGATTTTATTTCAAGAAAGGTACCTTTTACCTTAATTAATAAATGGATAAAAGAATGTTCATATTAAGCTGTTACTCTGGTAAATTTTTTTTTTGCTATAAATACATTCTAATATACTAATATTGTGAGGTTTTCTTGATCTAGAGGTTTTTTTTTTCCTTTTTTTCTTTTTGGTTTTTTGAGACAGGGTTTCTCTGTGTAGCCTTGGCTGACCTGGAACTCTCTCTGTATACCAGACCAGTCTCAAACCCACAGAAATCTGCCTGCCTCTGCCTTCCTAGTGCTGGGATTAAAGGCTTGTCCCACACTGAACTGTGGAAGGTTTTTTCTTAATAGAAATATTTTTCAACGTAAATATGAGATCACAATCAAATCTAAATTTTAAAAGTTTTAAAAATCAGCATTTAAAAAATAAATAAATAAATCAGCATCTGCAATTCATTTATTGATAGATATACCATATTTTTTCTTTCATACTTCTCTGTACAGTAAGAGTTGATACTAAGACTAAAAAAAATGTTGGGCAGGATATAGTAAGACCACTTGCTGATCTTCAAGAAGCCCCAAGTTTGGTTTCCAGTATTCACATCACTGGTTTTTGAAACAATGTTCTTTTATAAACTATCTTCAAGAAAATAAAATGTATCAGTCATCAGTAAGTATGCCTTTATATAGTTCATTAAAAGGAAACTGTAAGATTTGGACACATGTAGCAAATAAGCTTAACAGTTAAGGAAAGAAGACTCAAAATTTGTAGACATTAGGAATAAGAGTATAATTGACATTAAACAATAATAAATTCTTAACAAAATAGATAAGCTGGTATTTTGATGGGAATTTCATTGAAATTGTAGATTGCTTTTGGTAGGATGGCCATTTTCACTATGTTAATCCTACCAATCCATGAGCATGGGAGATTTTTCCATATTCTCATATCTTCTTCAATTTCTTTCTTCAGAGACTTGAAGTTCTTTTCTTTTTTTTTTTTTTTACATTTTATTTTATTTTATTTTTATTTTTAGTTACATTTTGTTAACTCTGTGTCCCAGCTGTATCCCGCTCCCTCATTCCCTCCCCAACCCCACACTCCCTCCCTGGTCTCCTCCCTGCCCCTTTCCAAGTCCACTGATAGGGGAGGACCTCCTCCCCTTTCATCTGACCCTGTTTTATCAGGTATCTTCAGGGAAGGCTGCAAAGTCCTCCTCTGTGGCCTAACAGACTGCTCCTCCCCTGGGGGGGGGGGTGTCAAACAGCCTGCCCTTGAGATCCTGTTAGAAATAGTCCGTGTTCCCCTTACTTTGGAAAACTACTTGGTTACTGAGCTACCACGGGCCACATCCGAGCAGAAGTTCTAGGTTATATCCATAGATGGTCCTTGGTTGAGTGTCAGTCTCAGAAAAGACCCTGTGCCCAGATATATTTGGTCCTTGTAGAGCTCCTATCCTTTCCATATCATACTAACTTCCCTTCTTTCATATGATTTCCCTGCACTCTGCCGAGGGTTTGGTTATGAGTCTTAGTGTCTGCTTTGAAACACTGCTAGGTAGAGTCTTTCAGATGCCTTTTGTGGTAGACTCCTGTCATAAGTTCAATGCACATCCCATTTGTCTTTCTAAATGAGGATTAATCACCTTCGCCTGTGTCCACTTTCTTGATTATCTTCTTTAGGTGTGTAGATTTCATTATGTTCATATTAAAGAAGGGAAGTTAGTATGATATGGAAAGGATAGGAGCTCTACAAGGACCAAACATATCTGGGCACAGGGTCTTTTCTGAGACTGACACTCAACCAAGGACCATCTATGGATATAACCTAGAACTTCTGCTCGGATGTGGCCTGTGGTAGCTCAGTAACCAAGTAGTTTCCCAAAGTAAGGGGAACACGGACTATTTCTAACAGGATCTCAAGGGCAGGCTGTTTGACACCCCCCCCAGGGGAGGAGCAGTCTGTTAGGCCACAGAGGAGGACTTTGCAGCCAGCCCTGAAGATACCTGATAAAACAGGGTCAAATGAAAGGGGAGGAGGTCCTCCCCTATCAGTGGACTTGGAAAGGGGCAGGGAGGAGACCAGGGAGGGAGTGTGGGGTTGGGGAGGGAATGAGGGAGCGGGATACAGCTGGGACACAGAGTTAACAAAATGTAACTAAAAAGAAAAAAATAATAAAAAAATAATAAAAAAAAGAAACTCATTTTTCAATTTTCCACTTAAGTTCTATTGTACCAAAACATCCATGTTATCCAAAGTATCAGGAAAAGTGAGTATGATAATTTCAGCATTAAGGTAATTAAGTTACATTTTGATATTGATATAGTTTTCAAGAAACTATAACATACAAAAATTTTCTTTCATTTTTAAGTGAGTTTCTCGATATGAAGCTATTCAACCAGATTTTTATTTTCTTCAACAAATAATAAATGCTCTTTGGAAAAGTGTCAATGGTTTCTACTCCTATGTAATACACAATACTCTTAGCATTCTGACTTCCTTTTTGTTGCTTTCATTTCTTCCATACTTCAAAATTCTCAGCTTCATTCTCTATTTTCTTTCTCTAGTATACTTGAGGTTTTAGATGCATGACAGAATGGAACACACTGTGTATATAAGAGCGGTCCTGTGGTTGTACCACAATCACTTTAGTGACCAAGCCATCTACCCAGCTTCATGTGGTCTGCTTTTAATGGTTCTTAAGTGGAAGCTGCAGTTCTATTTTTAAAACAAACTCTATTTATCCAAAGAAAAATACGTTGATATTTTAAAGGAATGTTATGGCTAATACAATTTTTAAGCTTCCACAATTGCTATTGTTCTGGTTTCTCATAATCCATCTAGGATGGATTTAATGACCCTGATTTTGACTTTTCAAGTAATGTTCTTTTATTAGAAAAGCTACTACATTCCAATGTGATCATGTTTTCAGCATAAAATTCTTTAATAAGCTCTTGATTACTGTAGGAGTCTCAAAACTCTACTACAAACTCCTGACCTAACCCTGCCTGCATCTACAAATATCGACTTTTCCTCATATAATGACCTGCATTTTTCTCATTTATTTTATTCACCTTACATCATTGTAGCCCCTTTCCTCCTCCCCTACCCTCTCTCCCTCTCTCTGCTATTTTCCTCAGAAAAGGGAGCTCCACTTCTCATCCACTCCAGTTCATCAAATTGTAAGAGGACTGAATGAGCCCTCTTCCCCTGTGGCCTGTCAAGGCAGTTCTGTCAGGGGAAAATGACTGAAAAGCTAGCAAGTGAATCCCTGTCTGATGCAGTCCCCACTTTCCTTCCTAGAGAACCCACATTAAGCTGTCCATCTGCTGCATCTTTGCAGGGGGGCTTAGGTTCAGTTCCTGCATGGTTCTTGGCTGGAGCTTCGGTCTCAGCAAGCCCCTCTCAGCCTTGCTTAGCTGGCTCTGTTGTTTTTCTTCTGGAGCGCCTGAAGAGCAAGGCAATTTTTTCTTGTTCTTTCTGTACTTTTTGCACCCTCCCATATATGAGTTACATTCAATTGGTCATTTCAGCATATTTCTCATATATAATACCGTGCTTTTTTCCTGCATGTGAGCGCACACATGTGGAAGCCAAAGGTTGATTTTGGATGGTTTTTTTCTTTCCCTATCATTTTCTATCCACTTTATTTCAAAATGTGTATTTATTTTATGTGTGTTGGGTTTGTGTGTACATAGACCTGCGTACCTCGTATGGACCTGGTGCCTACAGAGGCAAGATGAGAGTGTTGAATCCCCCGGAACTGGAGTTAAAGAAGGCTGTGAGCCTCCATGTAGAAGAGGAGTCAGCGCTCTTAAACACTGAGATCTCTTTCTGGCCCTCCTCACCTCACTTTTGAAAGAATGTCACCCAGTGAACGTGGAACAACTGATTCAGTTTGGTTAGCTAAACAGTGAGTTCTGAGTATTTTCTGTCTCTATTTCCCAGCACTAGGATTACAGGCAAGCACCACTATACCTGACTTTTACCTATGTGCTGGGAATCTGAAATTTGCAGGCAAATGGTGGGAACTAGAAAAGATCATCATCCTGAGTGAGGTAACCCAGAAGCAGAAAGACACACACGGTATACTCACTTATAAGTGGATATTAGACATATAACATAGGATAAACATACTAAAATCTGTACATCTAAAAAAGCTAAACAACAAAGAGGATCCTAAGTAAGATGATCAATCCTCATTCAGAAAGGCAAATGAGATAGACCTCAGAAGATGGAGAAAACAGGAAACAGGACAGAAGCCTACCACAGAGGGCCTCTGAAAGACTCTACTGATCAAGGAATCAAAGCAGAGGCTGGGACTCATTGCCAAACTTTTGACAGAGCACAGGGAGTCTTATGATAGAAGAGGGAGATAGAAAGACCTGGAGGGGACAGGAGCTCCACAAGGAGACCAACAGAGCTAAAAAAGTATGGGCCCATGGGGTCCTGCAGAAACTGATGAATCAACCAAGGATCACGCATGGAGAGGACCTAGAGCTCCTGCTCAGATGTAGCCCATAGACAGCTCAGTCTCCACGAAGGTCCTACTAAAGGGAACAAGGGAAGCTTCTGGCATGAATTCTGTTGCCTGCTCTTTGATCAACTCCCCCTGGAGAGATGGCCTTACTAGGCCACAGAGAAAGAGGATACAGACAGTACTGATGAGACCTGATAGACTAGGGTCAGATAGGGGAGGAAGACCTCCCCTATCAGTGGGCCGAGGGAGGGAGGAGGAAGAGGTAGGGAATGTGGAACTGGAAGCAGATGTGTGTGGGAGGGGGCTATAGCCGGTACCCAAAATGAATAAATTGTAATAAATAATAAAAAAGAAAAACAATCCTGATTTTTACAAACAAAAGTAATTTGCCTTCCAAGAAAGCAAATTACTTGAAAGACGTTTGAAGTTTACTTACATGGTACAATGTGGTTTCTGGCACTGGTGTGCCCATGATGTCTTGTCTTAGTGCATCCATTTGCAAACTAGGTAGCAATGAATAGTGAGTTGGGCTAGTGCTCTTATCACCCTTCTTTTTTGATTTCTTCCCTGTGTCTTTTTTGCTGTTTCTCTGAAACATGTATTCTTCTTGAGCAATTTTTTCATTGCTCATATATCGAAGCAGAGAGTTTTCTACATAAAAAGAGAAATATATTGATATAAATATGCAAATATATGAAATGTCCCATTATTTCCATATTGTGCCATAAGATTTCATTTCAGTACTTTAACTTGATTTAAATTACAAAATACGTAGTGGCAACACAATAGGACTTAATTATTTGGAATCATAAGATAATAAGACAGTTTTTGGATTACTTCTTTTGGTTTTCACACTGGAGATTTAACATCAAAATCAATTGTAGAACTTAAATTTAAAACTTTTTTTTTTTGATAGATAGCAAGTTTCACAGGAAAATTCTCCTAAACCTTGACGACAAACAGTAGCCTCCCACATTTTAGGTAACATTCTTGGAGAAGTTGAAGCCCACATTATGAAGTTAGTTCATAGACTCTTTCCTTAAATTAGTAGTTAGCATGCAATAGTTAATATACAAATTTCCCTCAGAATGTCACTATTATAAGAAGTCCCAAACAATAACTGAGAGATGGCATATGATAAGCATTTTTCTTTTTTATGATTTATTCAATAAAACTAATGAGATTAGATACTAAAGCTTGGAAAATGCATTTAATACATATATGTAATGGTATATGAAAGTCTTCTTGAACTTCTCAACATTTTTGAAATGTTCAGTCCACAAGTGTTAAGGAGACTAATGAAGCAGATATTTATGCTTGCTTGCCCATGTGGTCTGTGGATGTTTTATAGTTCCCTGGATAGAAACGATAAGTAAACGGATCACCCATACCATAAAGGAAGCTTAGATTATAGGAACAGTTTTTGGTTTTGTTGTCCATCTACAATTTATGGCTCTCTCCTGAAAGTGGAAGCAGCAGCATCAACACCTGGGCCACCCAAGCCACACTTGATTAAAGTCTAAGTCGTGAATGTTTCACTTGCTCTTCTTACTACTCACCTCAGTAACAGGCTAAGTGAATATAAAAACTTACTTTGCGTAGATACTTCAAAAGTAGCCCATTTTCATGTAAGAGAATAACCCTGAACAGCAAACAGAACAGAAGACCACAAGGTACCATTTCCCCCATTTCTAGATGGTTTTCATAAAGAGTCAGTCATTGGCTCAGTTTCCATTATTCATTTGTTTTAAAACTATGTGTTTCAGTGCTCATTGTGGGATTTCATCATACGAGGTTTCATGAAAGAAGTGATTTACCTTGCTGATTCATTGGGACTGATAACAAAACTGTTTCTATTTATTGAACTGAAATGAATTCTTTTATGCAGTTTCACACTTCTGACCTTGTTTTCAATTTATAAACATACATAATCTTTCTCTGTGTAACTAACTACCTGCCCAGAATCTCTTATAAAGCATTCATATAAGATACCTATTACTAATGGGTTAAGAGAGTCAAATGTTGGTCTGACTTCATTTAGTTGTACTGTCAGTCAATGATAGAGTATGTTTCTTCTGAAGCCATAACAATCTATTTAAAGAACATTTAAGTTTGCTTATCGTTCAAATTACCCATCCTACACTGAAATTCTAGAACACTTACCTCTTCTACTATCTCTCTTCATCTTATTTGGATCTTCATAGTCCCCCACCCAATTATATTCGACTGGCATAGATATAGGTCGTAGCTTGCCTAAACACAGAGAACAAAGTTCATATCACATTGTTTTTCTTCCCCAGGTAGGCTTATACTTATACTGATTTTCAGCTACAGTATACAAAACACACTCTCATATGCAACATTATGGTTGGCATGTGTGGATGAAGATAACGTGTGTTTTGAGCCAGAAGGTGAAACTGCCTCTGAGAACTGTCCAGATAATACTACTTTAAGGTATTTTTATAGATAATAAAGGATAGAGCATGGATATTAAAGGTAGATACTATTTTACAAAGAAGATTGTTGCTTTCATTTTTAGGAACTGATTTCAGTCCTATTCCCAACAATGTATCTCTTGGTCGTCACTTCCAAGGTGGCAGGTTCTTGTATTTAATCTTACTCTCCCGACATTAACCCATTGTTTCATGGATACTATCATAAACTAACTTAATTTTTCCTAAATGATACCACCATGCGTTTGGATGCTACTATGCCTTAGCAATATGGGGCTTCTGTTTTGTGGCCTATGTTTAAATCTAGTGTGCGTATTTTTTGATGCATTAAGCATGTCTGGTTTATAGAGTTATGTATTGTCTTGTCCAATTTCCTTCTGGGTATTTATTCTCACTAAACATCACATTGATTTAGCAAGCAGCAGCCATAGCAAAGACTTCAAGTATAACACTCAGGGTAAAGCAGTAATCAATTATTTTGTTCAACCTAAATTTCCTGAGGAACAGAATAGCCAATGAAAATCAAATCATTCAAAAGTTTTAAAAATTTACAGCATCTTACAAGAGATAGTAGTTTAATGAATTCTCTATCAATGAAAACCAGAAATATACACAGTCCTAGATCATAAGTATAATATGGCAGCCATCACAATAAAAGTACCTATAACCACTAACTGTAAGCCAGGAACCTTTCAAGAGTTTGGATTAGTGCTAATACTTATGAGGATTTATGCTTTTGCCATGAGAAAACTGAGACCCGTTAAGTTATGTGCCTAAGGAATCATCACTACTAAATGACTAATATCAGGATTCAAATCAAAGCATTGGAATACCAGTTGTGACATAATTTTTAATGACATTAATCAATTTCAAAGTACTATTTTATGTATTTTCAATAAACTTCCTATAGAACCACAAATTCAGCAATTCTTTCTCTTTTAATCTATTAATCTTACTACTTTTCAACATTTCTTAGCTAACTTCTCTTCTTCCTGTTCTGCTAACATAAATTTAATTATGAGTTGTTATAATCACTGCATGAATTAAATTTGATTTTTTGTCACTTAATTAGCATATATTAGACATAAAAACTAAGTTTACATTATATTTTTACACATGTAGATATGTTACTCTTATTTTCCTGCCCATTCCTTTTACATTCCTAGAAATCACCTTTTTACTTTCATGTCTTTTTATGTGTCAGTCAAAAATTTAGAGGAGATTTTAATTATACTTTTAAGGAAAACATAGCAACTTTATGCCTTCTAATTATCTGCACAGGTATAATTTATTTAATCTATTTTACTAGGCTGTTTTAAAGTTTGAGGATAAATTAGACATGATAAAGTTATTAATGAGGCAATGACATGGTATTATTTAATGACATCTTTTTAAGGTGTGCAATTGCCTTTATAAATGGTCATTTATGATTTAAAGACTTTTAGGGTAAGCATGTGAGGAAAAGTCTTTGAACAATTTCAATTCCATTGCTTAATGCTTTATGTCCCCCAATTTTTCTTTTCTTTTTTTAAATTAATTTTTTATTAATTATAGTTTATTCACTTTGCATTCCAACTGTAGCCCCCTCCCAATTCTACCCTTCCTCCCTCATCTCCTCTCATGCCCCTCTCCAAGTCCACTGATAGAGGAGGTCCTCCTCCCCTTCCCTCTGACCTTAGCATATCAGATCTCATCAGAAGTGGCTGCATTGTCTTCCTCTATGGCCTGATAAGGCTGCTCCCCCCTCAGGGGGAGGTGATCAAAGAGCAGGCCAATCAGATTATGTCAGAGACAGCCCTTGTTCCCCTTACTAGGGAACCCACTTGGAGACTGAGCTGCCATGGGCTACATCTGTGCAGGGGTTCTAGGTTACCTCCATGAATAGTCCTTGGTTGGAGTATATAAGTGCTACATTTCAAAATACTTACAACTAATTCTTTTAGGGTTTAGTTTTAAATATAAATTTCACTTTAGCAATGCACATCAAAACTAAAGCAGCTAAGAGTGTCTTTATGTACCACCAAGAAAAGCTTTTAAAAACTAAAAATCTAATAAATCAAGATTATTCATTTACTGTCAAATAAATGGTAATTTGATAATTATTAAAAAAAAACATGTTTGGTGGTTTTAAAAGCATTAGTTGTCTGGAGCCAAGTATCTGTACAAGACAAGCAGAAACATACAACACACATAGCATAGAAAATACATAATTGGAGGTGATGGGGGAGGGTGCTACAGTCGGGATACAAAGTGAATAAATTTTAAAATAGTAACAACAATAATAATAATAACAAAAATTCCAATATAAAAATAAAACAAATTATCAACCACTTAATGGTAAAGAATAAAATTTTGTATTTGTCATATCAAAAAAAAAAAGAAAATACATAGCTGTTCCTTGTATTTTGGTAATATACAAGATTCTAACAGAGTTATATATGACTTTTAATACTGATTTTCTGGGAGTCATTGTCTAACCTAATTATACTGTACATTGTTAACTCAAAATTAAAGGATAATTACAGTAACTTAGAAAAATGCTCAGAAAAGAATTAATTAAAATTCCTTTTTGGGGAAAATCAGATGTGCTGGTTGATTTTTGTAAACTTGACACCAACCTAGACATAAGGAGAAAAGTGAATCTTTTTTGTTTGTTTCTTGTTTTTCAAGACAGGGTTTTTCTGTGTAGATCTTGCTATCCTGGGACTCACTTTGTAGACCCACATGGCCTAGACTCACATAGATAGGATCCACTTGCCTCTGTCTCCTGGGTGCTGGGAATAAAGACATGTGCCACCACACCCAGCACAAGAAGATAAAAAAATTTTTTTCTTTTCTTTGAAAAATTACTGAAACTCTATTTTACTACCTTTTTAATAGATTTTTATTCTAGCTGACAAACCAGTATTTCAAAAGGTGCAATGCCTCAGATTTCTAGTCACCCAGCCTGAAAGTTTATTGTTACAGAAGTAAAAATGAATAATACTAAAGATGAGGACAGTGATTACCATTCACAGTAACTAGGAGCAAGTGCGGATCCCTCACACAAAACTGATAGGAGATGAGAGGGGTTAGATTGATGTACAAATCAAGACAGAAAAAAAAAATCAGCACTCAGTTTAGTGTAGGATAGTTGGTTCAAAGTACGGAAAATTCTAGGAATTCAAACTTCAACTTCCCTTTCCAACTGCTCTCTCCCACCCTGAAGAAAGGAATCTTTTTTTTTTTAACCCAGTTATTTTTTTTTTTGAAAGAAATCTTAAATTTCAAAATGTCTCCAAAAGATTGGCCATTAGGCAAGCATGTAGAATTTGTTGTTGGTGATTAATGTGAAAAAATTCAGCCCCCTGTGGGTTGTGCCATCCCTGGGCAGGTGGTTCCAGGATGTTTAAGAAAGTATGTTGAACCACCCGATAAACAGCTGTCTTTAGTGACTTGTTCTTCTATTCCTTCTTCCAGGTTCCTGCCTTGAGTTCCTGCCCTGACTTCCCTTAAGAATGGACTGTGATGGGGATCTGTAAATTGAAATAAACCCTCTTCTAGCCAGTTCCTTTTGGTCATAGTGTTTAATGATAACAATAGAAATCACAGTTGTGCTATTATTAGAAAATATAAATCTGAGAAAACGCCAAATTAATTTCCCAAGTGGTCCTACAAGTTTACATTCCCACCAGCAATGCAGGAGGGTTCTCCTTTCTCCAAATCCTCTCCAGCATGTGTTATATTAGCCATTCAGATGGGTTTAAGGTGAAATCTCAGGGTTGTTTTGATTTGCATTTCCCTGATGACTAATGAACATTACTTAAGTGCTTCTCCACCATTCAAGATTCCTCTGTTGAGAATTCTCTGTTTAGCTCTGTACCCCATTTGCTCAACCATGTTCATAGCAGCTATATTTGTAATAGCCAGAACCTGGAAACAACCCAGATGTCCCTCAACGAAGGAATGGATATAGTAATTGTGGTACATTCACACAATGGAATAATACTCAGCAATTAAAAACAAGGAAATCATGAAACTTGCAGGCAAATGGTGGGACCTTGAAAAGATCATCCTGAATGAGGTATCCCGGAAGCAGAAAGACACACATGGTATATACTCACTTATAAGTGGATATTAGACATACAATATAGGATAAACATACTAAAATCTGTACACCTAAAGAAGCTAAGCAATAAGGAGGACCCTTGGTAAGATGATGAATCCTCACTCAGAAGGGCAAATGGAACGGACATTAGAAGAGGGAGAAAACAGGGAACAGGACAGGAGCCTACCACAAAGGGCCTCTGAAAGACTCTACCCAGCTGTGTATCAAAGCAGATGCTGAGACACTTAGCCAAACTTTGGGCAGAGTGCAGGGAAACTTTTGAAAGAAGGGGGAGATAGAAAGACCTGGAGGGGACAAGAGCTCCACAAGGAGAGCAACAAAACAAAAAAATTCTGGGCCCTGGGGTCATTTCTGAGACTGATACTCCAACCAAGGACTATGCATGGAGATAAGGTAGAACCCCTGCATAGATGTAGCCCATGGCAGCTCAGTGTCTAAGTGGGTTCTTTTGTAATAGGAATAGAGACTGTCTTTGACATGAACTTAGTGGTTGGCTCTTTGATCACCTCCTCCTGATGGGGGAGCAGGACAGAGAGAAAGACAATGCAGCCAGTCCTGATGAGATCTGATAGGCTAGGGTCAAAGGGAATGGTAGGAGGACCTCCCCCATCAGTGAACTATGGGAGGGGCATGGGAAGAGATGAGGAATGGAGGGTGGAATTTGGAGGATAAGAGGGGGCTACAAAGTGAATAAAGTGTAATTAATAAAAATAAAATAAAATTAATAATAATAATAAATTTTAAAAAGACTAAAAGATGTGGGAATGAGGTGTGAGGGTAGGACTTGGAGGAGAGGAGGAAGGGGGCTGTAATAAATAAATAAATAAATAAATAAATAAATAAATAAATAAATAAATAACTGAAAAATTAAAATACATCATTATCAACAACAACAACAACAAGTCTTTGAAATGAGTGGTAGATCACATAAAAGAGGTCCTCTCTTTTCTATTATCAGTATCAGGGATAGAAAGCCACTATGGGCCAAACAAATGGTATTGGTTTTTGCCTTTTTATTCAGACTTGGTCTATGTTTTTTGGTTTTATTGTTTGTTTGTTTTAGTTTTTAGGGTTTTGTTCTGCTTTTGAGGCAGGGTCTTACTGATCTGGATGGGCTGAAATTTTCTGGACCAGGGTGGCCTGGAACCTACAGAGATCTGCCAGCCTTAGTATTATTATCTCAAGAAAACAACTTACAGTTAAAATTGCAGTCAAGAAAAATGAGAACTATGGTTCCCCTAAATTTTTTTCTTATCTACTTACTCTTAGAGTAAAATTTTATTTCTGAAAGCATAAGTCACCTATTATTCAGATTTCATATTGAATTTTTTTTTCCATATTGAAATCTTTTCCAAGAGGCTTGTAATACTCAGTGCAAATGCCTTATAGTCTAACCATTGTTTTGTTATTTGGGTAGAATTTTATGACTGGTGTCATTATATTAGCTGGGTTGTATTTTATACTGTGTTCTAGCAAATGTGAATAATTACTTTTGGGGTTTGATTGAATATTATTTCAAAATTAGTGACAAGTAGCTTTTAAAATTATGAATTGTGGGGCTGGAGAGATGGCTCAGACGTTAAGAGTACTGGCTGCTCTTCCAGAGGTCATGAGTTCAATTCCCAGCAACCACATGGTGGTTCACAACTATCTAAAAAAATGAAATCTGATACCTCTTCTGGCATGCAGGTGTACATGCAAACACAACATTGTATACATCATAAATAAGTAAATCTTTAAAAAAATTATGAATTGTATTTAACTGCAAAACCCCACAAATACTGTATCTAAATTATTTAATATATCTTGATGTAAAATTAATATTTAAAAAGATAATTGCTTCTTTAACACCAGTACAAATAATTATTTATAAATGTATTTTAGGTGATATTTGAAATACTAGAAATCCATTTGACAGAATTACTTGCTCATTTTGTTGTGTTCCCTTAGTATCTTTCCTGATACCTTTGGTATGTATGCAATTTTTATTATACTGTGTTATTATTGTTCACTTATATGTTACTCTACATACTGTCTAGAATCAGATCTTACATATCTTTGCTATGACTGTCCTTGGCAGGCATTCATATTTTTTGTTGTTGTTGTTGAGTGCTACACTGAAAGGATGCCAGATATGAAGGAAATCACAAATTTTCAATTGTTTGCTCATTCTCTGACTTTAAAGGAATATAAAAGGATAGCTTAAAGCACCCCTTTCCACTCTATGAAATCCACCATATAAACAAATGGAAAGAAAACACACACACACACACACACACACACACACACACACACACACACACA
>NW_026594354.1:930420-937771 GCF_907164565.1 Psammomys obesus | reverse complement strand
ACACACACACACACACACACACACACACACACACACACACACACACACTGATCCTCTCCTTAGATAACGAAAAAGCATTTGACAGAATCCAATAATCCAATACCCATTCATGTTTAAAGTTTTGTAGAGAACAGGAATACAAGGCACATACCTAAACATAGTAAAGACAATATACAGCAAGCCTATAGCCAACATCAAACTAAATGGAGAGAACCTTAAACTAATCCCACTGAAATCAGGGACAAGGCAAGGCTGCCCACTCTCTCCATATCTCTTCAACATTGTTCTTGAAGTCCTTGCTAGAGCAATAAGACAATTGAAGGAGATCAAGGGTATACAAATTGGAAAGGAAGAAGTCAAAGTATCACTATTTGAAGATGATATGATAGTATACATAAGTGACCCCAAACATTTTACCAGAGAACTCCTTCAGATGATAAACGCCTTCAGCAAAGTAGCTGGATAAAAAATTAACTAAAAAGAACCCCCCAAAAAATCAAAATCAAAAACAAAAACAAAAACAAAAGCAAAAAACAAATCAGTAGCCCTCCTGTATAAAAAGACAAAAGGGCTGAGAAAGAAATTAGGGAAACAACACCCTTCACAAAATAGCCACAAATAACATGAAGTACCTTGGTATAACTCTAACCAAGAAAGCCAAAGACTTGTATGAAAAAAATTTCAATTCTCTGAAGAAAGAAATTGAAGAAGATATCAGAAGATGGAAAGATCTCCCATGCTCATGGATTGGTAGGATTAGCATAGTGAAAATGGTCATTCTGCCAAAAGCAATCTATAGATTTAATGTAATTCCCATCGAAATACCAACACAATTTTTGACAGACCTTGAAAGAAACATTCTCAATTTCATATGGAAAAACAAACAAACAAAAAAAAAACAGAATTGCTAAAACAATCCTCCCTAATAAAAGATCTTCTGGAGGTTTCTCTGCCCCTGATCTCAAGCTGTACTACAGAGCAATAGTAATAAAAATGGCAAGGTCCCGACATAGAAACAGACTGGTGGATCAATGGAATCCAATAGAAGACCCAGAAATGAACCCACACACCTATGGATACTTGATTTTTGACAGAGAAACCAAAACCATACAATGGAAAAAAGACAGCATCTTCAACAAATGGTGTTTGACTAACTGGATGTCTACGTGTAGAAAAATGCAAAAAGACCCATATTTATCACCCTGTACTAAAGTAAAGTCCTAGTGGATCAAAGACCTCAGCATAAAACCAGACACACTAAATGTGCTAGATGAAAAATTGGGGAAGAGCTTAGTACTCATTGGTACAGGTGACAACTTCCTGAACAGAACACCAACAGCACAGGCTCTAAGATCTACAATTAATAAATGGGACTTCATGAAACTGAAAAGCGTCTGTAATTCAAAGGACACTGTCAAACAAAATGACAGCCTACAGACTGGGAAAGCATCTTCACCAACTGACAGAGGGATAATGTCCATAATATATAAAGGACTCAAGAAATTAGATAACAACAAACCAAATAAAGCAATTAAAAATTGGGTACAGAGCTAAGCAGAGCATTCTCAACAGAAAATAGAATGGCAGAAAAACAGTAAAAGAAATGCTCAACCTCCTTAGTCATCATGTAAATGCAAATCAAAAGTCTGAGATTCCATCTTATTCCTATCAGAATGGCTAAGATCAGAAATTCAAGTGGTCACACATGCTGGAGAGGATGTGGAGAAAGGGGAACGCTCCTTCATTGCTGGTAGGAGTGCGAACTTGTATAACCACTTTGGAAATCAATCTTGTGCTTTCTCAGAAAAATGGGACTAGCACTATCTCAAGATCCAGCTATACCACTCTTAAGCATATACCCAAAAGATTCCCCACCACTCAATAAGAACATTTGCTCAACTGTGTTCATAGCAGCTTTATTTGTAATAGCCAGAATATGGAAACAACCCAGATGTCCTTTAACGGAAGAATGGCTACAGAAATTGTGGTATATTTACATAATGGAATACTATTCAGCTATTAAAAACAAGGAAATCATGAAATTTACAGGCAAATGGATGGAACTATAAGAGATCATCCTGCGTGGGGTAACTCAGAAACAGAAAGACAGGCTTGGTATATACTCACTTATAAGCAGATATTAGCAGTATACTATAGGATAGCCAACTACAGAACTAAAGAAGCTAAACACTAAGGAGGATCCTAGGGAGGATGCTTAAATCTTATTCAGAATGGTAAACAGGATAATAGATACCAGAAGTGGTGGAAGAGAAGAAACAAGATGGAGCCTACTATAGAGGGTGCTCTGAAAAGATTTACCCAACAGGGGATGAAAGCAGATGGTGAGACTGAGATTCAGTCGTTGGGCAGAGCACAGGAGTCTAATGAAGGAAGAGAGGGGTGGGAGTAGAAGGACATGGAGGTGACAGGAGCCCCACAGGAGACAAACAGATTTAAAAGATCTGAGCCCAGGAGGTCCTGTAGAGACTGATGCACCAATGGAGGACCATGATGGAGAGGACTTAGACCCCCTGATCAGATGTGGCCTATTGGCACCTCAGTCTCCATGTGGATCTCTGAGTGAGGAGAGCAGGGGCTACCTCTATTAGGAACTCAGTTGACTGCTCTTTGATCAATAGTCCCTGATGATGCAGCCTTGCCAGGCCACTGAGGAAGAGGATCCAGGCAGTCCTGATGAGACTTAGCAAGCTGTGGGCAGATGGCAATGGTGGAAAACTCCCCCTTTCAGTGGACTGGGGGAAGGTAATAGGGAAGGAGAGTGGGTCTGGGGGGAGTTGACAGAGGGTCTTCAATCAGGATATATAATGAATAAATTGTGAAGAAAAAAATTAAAAATTAAAAAGAAGTCTTACATACTAGTTAATGCTAACCGGAAGTTTCCTCTAGAGGCTCAAAATTACATATGTATGCATCTGTTCTAGATATTTTAGCCAATATTTTGATGAAAATGAGTATAGTAAGGAATGCTTAAGCTATAAGCTTGCTATATAAACCCATCAAAGTCCTCACATACCAGACAGAAAAATTACTTTCAGATGGTTGACTGCAGCTCTCGAAAAACATCCCGAGGTTATTTAAGGTGGAGAAGCACACATTTAAAGTGGAAGTAAAACTAAATTCAATGTAAAGTCTAATTTTTCTGAAGGCGAATGAAACTACATCTGGATCTCATAAAAGAAGTTGAGAGTGAGTACCTTAATCTTTAGCATTAACTGGATTTGTTATTAATTTTGTAATTAATTTATATTTTCTCCGTTTCCCTAAAGATAAACTAAAACAATTAAACTATCTTTTCTAAAAATAAGTTACACCTTGTTTGTGTTACCTTATTGCTTTTTAAAATGATCTGTACTTTAAATAAGTGGTGTAAGTACAGGAGTCATTGTTAAAAAAAAATCATACCATAATTTTAATGCTTGATCACAAGGCCAACTTTGCAAATCAAATAACTTTTTTGTAAAGGTAATTCTACCAAGAGAAGTGTTTGTGTGTGTGTGTGTGTGTGTGTGTGTGTGTGTGTGTGTGTAACTAACGAGTTTGTGATAGAGTTATATGATTTGAGTGAGGTCAGTATTTATCTTAAATTTTGCTGCTGTTAGGTGACAATCATGTGAGAGCTGTGGGAAGAATGAGGAAGGATTAGCATAGTTTAAATACTAGGTGGCAGAAGAATTCTAGGCCCTTCTTTGGATGCTATGGAGGTCAGAAAACAAGAATTGGTAAAATACATTGATCTCTTGGTCCACTCAGCTTAATAATACAGACTAGGATAAGAAAGAAAACAAGGTCATGTAACATTATTTGTATAAATGAACACATTATTTGTTTAAGTGCCTTAACTGGAAACTAAAGCAATTAAAATATTTTAGTGAAACAACATATTGAAAACCCTACCAATACCCAGAAGGCAGTTACATTTCTTCATGAAAAGTGAAAAGATTAACAATTTAAGATTCACATTTAAAAAAATGACATTCTATAACAATTTTACAACTTCTTATATTCATCTCCTTAGAATCATATTCTTGAAATAAGTGAGAAAATTAGGAGAAAAACTTTAAAAAGTTTCTGTTAATTTCTTAGGGTTTTACAAATACTTAGTCCATGATTCGATGGTTCCTCTTCTTATTCCAGTGCTTTTCTAAAAGCCATTGAAATGTCTCAGTGACAGATCACTGAAGATCACAGATGAAAAAAATCAAATTTTTGTTCCTTCTAATACAATGTGCTAACATATTATTTCTGTAGTTTTTGCTTAAGTGTCTTTACAGTGAAACAACTCTTTTGTTAAATTTAATTTTATTTATATATTTATTACAATTTATTCACTTTGTATCCCTGCTGCAGCCCGCCCTCATCTTCTACCAGTCCCAGCCACCCTACCTCTTCTCTGCCTATGCTACTTCCCTAGTCCTCTGATAGGGGAGGACCTCCTCCCTTTCTATCTGACCCTAGCCTATCAGGTCTCATCAGGACTGGCTGCATTATCTTCCTCTGTGTCCTGTAAAGATTGCACCCCCCAGAGGGAGGTGATCAAAGAGCCAGCCACTGAGTTCATGGCAGAGACAGTCCCTGTTCCCCTTACTAGGAAAACCACTTGGAAACAGAGCAGCCAATGGGCTTCATTTGAACAGGGGTCTAGGTCTTCTCCATGCATGGTACTTTTATTGGAGTGGCACTCTCTGCAGGTCCCCCTGGGCCCAGATTTTTTACTTTGTTGGTCTCCTTGTAGAGTTCCTGTCCCTTCCAGATTTTTCTATCTCCCTCTTCTTCCATAAGGATTCTGGCACCCTGCCCAAAGTTTGGCTATGAGTCTCACTATCTCCTTCCATACCCTGGTGGGTAGAGTCTTTAGAGGTCCTCTGTGGAAGGCTCCTGTCCTGTTCCTTGTCTTCTACTTCCAATGTCTATCCTGTTTGACCTTCTGAATGAGGATAAGCATCTTCCCTAGGATCTTCCTTGTTGTTAACTTCTTTAGGACTATAGATTTTAGTACGTTTATCCTATATTAAATGGCTAATATCCACTTAGAAGTGAATATATAGCATATGTGTCTTTCTGCTTCTGGGTTATTTCAGTCAGGATGATCTCTTCTAGCTCCCACCATTTGCCTGCAAATTTCATGATTTCCTTGTTTCTCTTATAAATATTGTGATGGTTATTTGGAGAACTAATGAAGAATTAGAGCATAAATTATGAATGAAAGATTTGTGCTTGAAATCCTTTGTCTTAGAACAATAGAGAGTACACTGACACTACAGGGCATTTTGCCCATAAAATAATGAGAGGTTGTCACATTTATACTTTTAATTGGTGAGGCACTGTTTCAATTATATTCACTGATATATCTGATAGGCATTGACATAATCAGAATATGACTTCTAGCCACCTGTTCCTGAAAAAAACTTGAATACAACACTTGATATTTTCTTTCCTGGGATCTATTTTATTCAATGTTTTCTAAAGAAACAAAACAAAAACAAAAACAAAACAATTTTGCAGTGATATCAGTAATTTTGTGAAAACAGAGTATACAACACCATGTACTGAACTTCATACTTAGTTTTTATTACTTTGCTTTGGAATTTTGTCACAAATACAATTTATTTTATAAACAGATGTTATCCAATTTTTCTGGAAGATAAAAATCAATGAAGACATCTAACAAGTAACTGGGGTAGACAGCAACTTTTCTAGCTCTTTGAATCTTAAAATGCAAAAAAAAATTTTTCTATCTCTGATACCAAAGATTTATGGTATTTGAGCCAAATTAAAAGTCTGTTTCAGTGTAAATACAGTGAGGAAACACTGGATCTAGTTCAAATACAGCAAACATTTAAAGCTGTTTCCATTTATTGATGTACAGGTGGAGAATAAAATATGCAGCTACTCGAGTTTTATATAATTGCCTAACTTTTCTTTAATGGACCTTTAAAACAAGAGATCTGAAGAAAATACTCGATAATGTTAGATTACTTAATCTGCATTGTGATTTGAAAGCTCACACTAATAACTCTATATGTTAGCAACTGCTGCTTGCTACATTTTCAGTAAGAGAAAATGCATTCGAATTTCAACCAAGAAAATAATGTATCATATCTTGCTCCAGAAGATATAATGGTTACTTTAGTTGTTTAATGGGGGCAGAGAAGAATAGATAATTATAGACTGGCACAATCTCATACCATTTTTTGCTTAGAAAATATGCTAATCATAAGTGAATGTAGGTATATATTTCTAGAGAAATAATTCCCCAGGTTCTTTTAGCTAAAAAAACAAGACAGCCATCTCTGTATTATATAAGGTCTGTAACTCTGCTTATTCTAATATTTGTTTCTGTAAACTGGTTCTTAGGATAGTCAGGGTTTCTCAACAACAGCTTCTGGACAGTTTTAAAAATTTGGACACCTGTCTAATGCATTGCAGGATACAGAATAGCAATCTTATCTTATACTGGACCTGTTGGAACCTAAGACCTTGCATCCTTTACTCCATCATTATGGCATCCCCCCTCTCCAAATAGCCAATAATTTGCCAAATGTGCTCTGGTTGGTAGGACTGCCTCTAGATGAGAATTGCTAACTTTCTATTCTTGACTTTTCCATTCTGTTTGTACTAGAAAGCACCATTTCATTTGCTTCACACCATCCCACTGATAAAAGTAATGTGAAGGCTTTATCATTTTTCTGATAAGTGAACCAATCTGACACAGCTATATTTACGTTTTCTTTATATACTAATATTCTGGAACCTTATTAAAAGTTTCCATTTATTTATTGTTCTATCTATTAACTGTTTCCTAGAATTCATTCAACATAAACCTTTCTTTCAAGGGTTTATTTATTTAGGAGTTTCTGACACTTCCCTTTTCCATATTATTTTATCCTCTTATCTTGAGCAACTCATCTAAAACTTTTAGAAGGTGTGAATGCTGAGTCATTTTTGGATTTCTGAAACTGACCCAGAATATAAACTGATGTTTTCTATAGTGGAGTGTAAGTAAGACTTAGATAAAAATAATTTGCAATGTTATTAGTTGTTTGCATGTTCTTCCTTTTTCTTTTACAACCCTACACTAAAGTTAACTAAAATGTTGTTTATCATAACCAAACCCTCAGCAGAGTACAGGGAATCATATGAAAGAAGGGAAGTTAGTATGATATGGAAAGGATAGGAGCTCTACAAGGACCAAATATATCTGGGCACAGGGTCTTTTCTGAGACTGACACTCAACCAAGGACCATCTATGGATATAACCTAGAACTTCTGCTCGGATGTGGCCCGTGGTAGCTCAGTAACCAAGTAGTTTCCCAAAGTAAGGGGAACACGG
>NW_026594354.1:823070-930410 GCF_907164565.1 Psammomys obesus | reverse complement strand
GATACAGCTGGGACACAGAGTTAACAAAATGTAACTAAAAAGAAAAATAAAATTAAAAAAAAAGATGCAAAATAAGGCCTCCCCACTGGGGAGAAGTGATCAAGGAGCAGGCCACCCAGTTCAGATGTGAGACTCTCTTCTCCCCTTACTAGGGAACCCACATGGAGACTGAGCTGTCTGTGGTCTACATCTGACAGGGGGTCTAGGTCCTCTTTATGCATGGTCTTTGGTTGATGCATCAGTCTCTGCAGGACACCCTGGGTCCCGCTTTTTTGTTTTTATTGGTCTCCTTGTGGGGAGGAAGAGGATCCAGACAATTCTGATAGTACCTGATAGGCTAGGGTCAGACAGTAGGGGGGGGAAGACTTCCCATATCAATGGACTAGGGGACAGGGATAGGGGAGAAAGAGAAAGAGAGAGGTAGGGAGGGCAAGTGGGGCTGGGAAGAGACAAGGAAGGGAGTTACAACTGGGATATGAAGTGAATATTATTTTTTTCCAGAGCTGATGACGGAACCCAGGGCCTTGTGCTTGCTAGGCAAGCCTTCTACCACTGAGCTAAATGCCCAACTCCTGAAGGGAATAAATTGTAAAAAAAAAATAGTAATGCTAATAAAAATATCAACCTAAAATAAAAAAAACAATAAAATGCATAATGACTAATTTTAAAAAGGTCAAAAGTAAGTAAATAAACTAATAAAAAGAAATGTAGTAGACCCGTATTTATCACCCTGCACAAAGTTAAAGTCCAAGTTGAATAAATAAATAAACTTTTAAAATTAAAAAAACATTTTCCCTCTTTTCCTACAAAATTTGACTACTTATGGCAACAAAGGAATTCAGCCAATTGTGCCTATTTTTAGCTAGATTTCTATGCATACTAATGTGCTGTAATGGTGTGCTGTAATGGAAGGGACAAGAAATCTACTAATAGAGGAAGCTGGTGTAAAATATCACTGTTCTGAATTGTTGCCATGCAATTGATTTTTTTAAAAAAAATATTTATTTATTGATTCATTATTTATTTATTACAATGTATTCACATTATATCCTGGCTGTAGCCACCTATCTGGTCTCCTCCCAATCCCAACCTCCATCCCTTTTCTCCTCCTATACCCCTCCCCCAGTCCACTGATAAGGGAGGTCTTCCTCCCCTTCCCTCTGATCTTAGTCTATCAGTTCTCATCAGGATTGGTTGCATTGTCTTCCTCTGTGACCTGGTAAGGCTGCTCCCCCCTAAGAGGGAGGTGATCAACTAATTTTTATTAAATTGAACCTTTGCTTTTGAAGGCTGAGTAGATGAGACCAAACTGTTACAGTGATTTAATTCTATTTTCCTTTCATTTTGTAGTGACAATAATGAAAATTAATATCTAATATACTGGGTACTGAGGTAATTTACAGTGCATTGTCATTAAACACTAACAAAAACTCTCTGAGGCAGAGATCATTTCCATTGAATAAGTGAGAAAATTAAAGCATAAAGTAGTATCTTCAGGGTCATTCTAGAGTACTTAAATAATAGACAGGAACAATGGACATGGCTGAAGCTACAGAAAATCATAGTAAGCCACAATCTAGGTTGTTTTGTGAATGTGTATATTCCTTTAAATAATCTGCAATAATTTTGTTTTAAGTTTTAGAAAAATAAAACCGATTTCAACCATACACTTGGTTCTAACCCATCAAACAGAAACGTTTAAAAAAATCTGTCAGGGCCATGTCTTTGTAAAATCATGTTTATTGTTGAGTGAGTAGTTACCAAACAACATATAAACTAAGACAAAAATTAGGTCTATTTCTGCTTTCTTGAAATAAAATTCCCCAAACTGGAAGAACTAATGCAATGTTTTGAAATTATTTTCCTATAGTTTGTGGCTATTACTTTTTAATCATTTCTATTATTACTTGTAGGCTCATACATCCATACATACTTACTTCCAGCTCTATTACTTAGTAGCTGGCAAATTATTTAATCCCTCTGTATTTTTCATGTGTAAGAAGACATTTTATTTGTATTAACCACATACAGTTTGGGGAGGTTTAAATGGGCTACTGCCCTTTAAATACTTAAAATAGTACTTAACATAAACAAAAGTTCCATAGGCATTACTATTTTTTATTTTTATTTTTTAATTTCTTTAAATATTTTTGTATTAATTACAGTTTATTCACTTTTTATCCGAACTCTAGTGCCCTCCCCACATCACCCTCCGTCTCTCATCTCCTCCCATGCCCCTCTCCAAGTCCACTGATAGGGGAGGTCCTCTGACCTAGCCTATCAGGTCTCATCAAAGCTGACTGCATTGTCTTCCTCTGGTAAGGCTGCTCCTTCATCAGGGGGAGGTGATCAAAGAGCCAGCCACTGAGTTCATGTCAGAGACAGCCCCTGTTTTTATTACTAGGGAAACCACTTGGATCCTGAGCTGCCATGGGCTATGTCTATGCAGGGATTGTAGGTTATCTCCATGTATGATACTTGGTTGGAATATCTGTCTCAGGAAAGACCCCTAGGCCTAGATCTTTTGGTTCTGTTGCTCTCCTTGTGGAGCTCCTGTCCCTTCCAGGTCTTTCTATCTCCCCCTTCTTTCATATGACTCCCTGCACTCTGCCCAAAGTTTGGCTCTGAGTCTCAGCATCTGCTTTGATACCCTGCTGGATAGAGTCTTTCAGAGGCCCTCTGTTGTAGGCTCCTGTCCTGTTTCCTGTTTTCTCCCTCTTCAGATATCCATCCTGTTTGTCTTTCTAAGTGAGGATTGATCATCTTACCCAAGGTTCTCCTTCTTGCTTAGCTTCTTTAGGTGTATAGATATTAGTATGTTTATCCTATATTATGTCTAATATCCACTTATAAATGAGTATATACCATGTGTGTCTTTCTGCTTCTGGGATACCTCACTCAGGATGATCTTTTCTAGTTCTCACCATTTACCTGCAAATTTCATGATTTCCTTGTTTTTAATTGATGAGTAGTATTTCATTACGTAAATATACCACAATTTCTGTATCCATTCCTCCGTTGAGGGACATCTGGGTTGTTTTCAGATTCTGGCTATTATGAATAAAGCTGCTACAAACATGGTTGAACAAATGTCCTTGTTGTATATTTGAGCATATTTTGGATATATGCCTAGGAGTGGTATAGCTGGATCTTGAGGAAGCACTATTCCTAATTGTCTGAGAAAGTGACAGATTGATTTCCAAAGTTATTTTACAAGTTTACATTCCCACCAGCAATGGTGGAGGGTTCCCCTTTCTTCACATCTTCTCCAGCATTCGTTGTCACTTGAGTTTTTGATCTTAGCCATTCTGATGGGTGTAAGGTGAAATCTCAAGGGTCGTTTTGATTTGCATTTCCCTGATGACTAAGGACTTTAAGTGTTTCTCTGCCATTCGATATTCCTCTATAGAGAATTCTATGTAGCCCGTTTTTAATTGGATTATTTGATTTTTTGTTTTTTAACTTCTTGAGTTTTTGATATATCCTGTATATTAGCCCTCTGTCAGTTATAGGGTTGGTGAAGATCCTTTCCCAGTCTCTAGTATTAATGAAATCAAATAGAATTCCCAGAAATAAACCCACACTCCTACAAATACTTGATTATTGACAGAGAAACCAAAACCATCCAATGGAAAAAAGACAGCATCTTCAACAAATGGTCGTGGACTAACTGGATGTCTACATGTAGAAAAATGCAAATAGATCTATATTTATCACCCTGCATGAAACTAAAGTCTAAGTGGATCAAAGACCTCAACATAAAACCAGACACACTAAATCTGTTAGAAGACCAAGTGAGGAAGAGCCTTGAACTTATTGGCACAGGAGACAACTTCCTGAACAGAACACCAACAGCACAGGCTCTAAGGTCAACAATCAATAAATGGGACCTCATGAAACTGAAAAGCTTCTGTAAAGCAAAGGAAGCTGTCATCAGATAAAAATGACAGCATTACTCTTTTTAGACGAGCTGCCTCCTGACCATCCTAACGTACTTGTATAATTACTTATGTGAATACTTGTATTCTTTCATTTAAAACTAGTGAGCAGATACTGTAAGATGAGGACCTTTATTAAGTGATTTTGCTTCATAATACACAACTAGAATATTTTCAAATATTTGTCTCTAAATCTGAGCTTGATTATAATTCTCTGTGGTGACTAATATTGTAAACTGAACAGGATGTACAGTGATTTAAGAGACCAACCTCTGGGCCTGTTTGTAAGGAGTTATTTAGATTAGCTTAATTGATGTTGGAAGAACCACCTGAATGTGGTGGCACCATTCATGGGCAAAGTGACAAGACTGAAGGAAAAGAAGAAAGTGTGCTGAGCACCAGAATTATTCTCTACTTCCTGACTGTGGTTTCAATGTGATCAGTTGCCTCAATTTGCATGAATTTCCCTTCAGGATATACTGCACTCTCAAGCTAGGAGCCAAAAGAAATCCTTTCTTCCGCAAGTTGCTTTTGTCAGATATTTTGTTGCAGCAAGGATAAACATAACAAATATGATATTTTACAATGAACTCCCTATTTTCATATGATATTTTCAAATGCTATGTACTAAGATATATTCAACCAAAAGTACATCTGTGTTGTTTGAATTGTTTCGTGTCTCTTAAGACTCTCAAAATCCTAACGAAATTTTCTAACATTTTGCTTTATTTGAGAGAAGGTTTTCCTACTACACTAGGCTTACCCACAACTCCATCTTTGGTCCAGGCTGAACTTGAACTTACAGGCCTCATGTCTCAAGCTCTATGCTGTTGGGCTTACAGGTGAATGCCATCCCACTCAGCCTACATTCTAATAATCCTAACTGTAAACATTCCTTGAGTAAAAAGGCAATGTAGAAAGTTAATAGGAAAGTAATGGTGGCTCAGTTTACATACTTGAAAATGAGAGTATTTGTGACTCTGAACTAAAGTGAATTTCTCAGTATAAAACTTATACAGTACATCTGAGGTACCATGCAAGAGCCAGTAAGTTAAGCTATCATCACTTGTTGAAAAAGATGAAATGTGATCCTTTTGTACTTTAGCTTGTTTTGTAGTATATTTCATTAGGAAGGAGAATTTCCTTCTGTAGTGTTATACTTGTCCTCTTCACGTAATGGGACTCCTTCAGGAGTCAAGTAAGCTTTCCTTGGTTTCCTTAGAAAAGTATGAAGTGCTCTCTATTTGAAGGTTGGAGGTTTTGGTTTAAAGACTTATAGACACCATTGGGATCTCAGGCCCAGATTTTGAAAAGTACCAGGTGTTTAGGTACAACAGGCACACAGAAATTCTGAATGACAATTTAACGTTTATAATTGAACATGAATGCCATGCTTGTTTGTTTGACTTCCCAGGCTCCAATTCTACAGCTAACGTTATATACATTCTTCTACTTACCTGAAGTTACTACAAGTTGGCTATCTTATAGCCATTGTTACCTTGTTATGTCTACCGTACAGGGACAATTTAAGTTTTACTCACTCTTGTGTCCTCAGTGCCTTGCTGAATTATGTATGTATTCAGCAAATATTAGCTGAGTAACTTAATAAATGAATTCATTTGGGGGAAAATTATGAAAACAAATTTCCTGTAAGTGAGAAGTACACTTCATGGCTTAAAATCTGGTTTTCAAAAAGGAAATGTATTAAAATGTTATTTACTTGGAACCATCTTCTCTTTGTACTTGAAAAATCCCCATGGAGCTGTCTACAATTATCCATACTAAAAATATAGTTTAAATCATATTACTATGTGATACAATTACAGTTTTGAAGTTCAATAATTAAAAAGGAGAACTTTGTTGACTTCTTTTTCTCTTAAACATGTACCATTATTTTTTTCTTGACGGTTACGAGGAAATAATAGGAATCTATAGACTATATAAATTTTCTAAAATTTCAGATTAAAAAAAATTTACTGGGAAAGATTTGTTTTGTGGAACATGACAGAACCAGTTCATTTAAACTGTAGTCTGAAAAGAGCAACAATTTGCAGCTATTCAAGTAAGAACCCAGTATATATTTGACTATATTTTCCCTTATACAAAGCATTTATATAATTCGGTATGTGTAGATAATTTTAGGATGTGAGAAAATAAGAGTATATGTACCATACAGTGTACCTAGGAATTTTGGGTCAGATGTACTTGTCAAATAAATAAAAGTTTTGTATCTCCAAGGTCAGCATAAGAAGGGAAAACAAAGAAAACATACCTCTATACTTCAGGGTTAAAATTCAATAGTATAGAAATAAGGTTCAGTTATCTCCGATATGTGACAGTTCAATATAAGTGCAACCATAATTAAGATGTTATGTTAAAAATTAAATACCCAGATAGCCACAATAGTTGAGCAAATGTCCTTATTGAATGGTGTGGCATTGGGGAGCAGAGGCTGCCTCTATCATGAACTCAGTTGACTGCTCTCTGATCACTCTTTCGTGACTATGCAGCCTTGCCAGGGCACTGAGGAAGAGGATTCAAGCAGTCCAGATGAGACTTAACAAGCTATGGGCAGATGGCAATAGTGGAGAACTCCCCCTTTCAGTGGACTAGGGGAAGGGGATGAGGGAAACAGGAAGGGTGGGTGGGACAGGAGGAGAGGAGGGCAGGCTACATCTGAGATACAAAATGAATAAATTGTAATAATAATTAATAAAAATTTAAAAAACCTATGAAAGGTAATCAAGAAACTCACAGCAGATACATATTCTTATATAACATAGGGGAAAAACTCTTACCATAGGTTGGTGTGCTTTCTCGTCTTCCTTGGCTACTTGATCTTCCTTTTTCATATTCATAGCAATACAAGACAGTATCTTCTTCAACAATGTTAAACCTCTTTCGATATTCCTGGTCCAGAAATGAATTTGGGGATTCAGATCCCTTATGAACTGGCTTGCCCACCATATGTCCTCTTAGGTCTTCACAAGGAAGGTTTCCTTTTTCATCCCTAAAGCAAAGTATAGGTAGAGGATATGAGTGTAGTATCAGGATTGTACAAAATTAGAGGGGCCTTAAAATAATAATACCATTCCCTTATAATGTATCTTCAGATCTTTATAAGCTTTCCTTGAGGATTACAGGATAAAAGTATTCTTTTTTTAACTTTTATTAATTACACTTTATTCACTTTGTATCCCCCCATAAACACCTCCCCCCTCCCCTCCTAATCCCACCTTCCCTCCCTCTTCTCCACTCATGCCCTGCCCTAAGTCTACTGATAGGGGAGGTCCTCCTCTCCTTCCTTCTGATCCTAGTCTATCAGATCTCAACAGGAGTGGCTGCATTGTTGCATTGTCATCTTCTGTGGCCTGGTAAGGCTGCTTCCCCCTCAGGGAGAGGTGATCAAAGAGCAGGCCAATCAGTTCATGTCAGAGACAGTCCCTGTTTCCATTACTGTGGAACCCAATTGGACACTGAACTGCCATAGACTATATCTGTGCAGGGGTTCTAGGTTATCTCCATTTTCCCCAAATAATAGTGAGGCCCTACAGTTAAATAAATAGCCTAAATAGCCTAAATGTCATACAGATAACTGACAGCTAGAAACATACCACGGCTCTTTTAATTTCTGCTCTAGTCCAGTTTTCACTGTGTCATGTCATAGGAAGAAAATAATTTCAGCACATCAATTGTTTTTTTTTTTTTTTTTTTTTAAGGATACCTATTAGGTATAATGCTAACAATCTAACTATATTGTTTTATTCTGTCTGTTTACCTTATTGGGTTTGATAGAATTTATGCTGCTGAAAAACAAAGTTCTTTATGATTCTATCACTGACTATGGTCTTATGAATGATATTAGTACCATATAAATAAGCATTATAAGAAGCTTAAACAGCAGGCTATTAATATAAATAAATTTAATGTTGATGATTACTGAAATTATTCAAACTTTATGTATCTCCTCAGAGAGTAAAAAGTTGTATATACAAAACTCATTCAGAAAGGCTAGATAAAAATTATACATTAGCAATGTTCCTTATGGAGAGGGGGTGGAAAATATGATAAAACATTGAACTTAGGGGACAGTAAATTAATTTTTCATCTATAATAACTTAAGGAGACAATTTTCTCAACATTTTATGGGATTCTTAAATCTTATTATTGTTGGACATGATAGGCTAGGATCAGATAAAAGGGGAGGAGGACCTCCCCTAACAGTGGACTAGGGGAGGGGTATGGGAGGAGAAGATGGATGGTGGGTGGAATTGAGAGGAGATGAGGGAGGGGGCCATAGCTGGGACACAAAGTGAATAAATTTTAATAAATAATAAATAAAAATATTTCCTTTAAATTTTTGTTTTTGTGTTTTTTGTAATAGTAATTTCATTTTAATTTTTAATAAAAATTTCATATGTGTGTTCAATGCATTTTGATCATATCCATCCCTCAGTCTCCCACTCCAAGTTTTCTTAGCCTCCCTCATATTCCTCTCCTACCTTCATCTTTTTTTGTTTTTTTCCCCCCTTTATAACCCTATTAAACTTTTAATGAGTATTGCTGAGTTACTTTGGAAATGTGTCTTTAATTTGGCTTTCATTTGTTCCGCATGAGTAATCTGAGGGAAAAAGGCCATTGTGTTTAGAAACTAATGGGTGACTGAAAATGAAAGACTCCTTCTAGGATTAAGCAACATAAACAACACTTTGTTTATCTTATAAAATGTTTCCCTGTTTTTTTTTTTTTTGTAAATTTGTTTAAAAATCGTCTTCTACAACATGACTATGAATATAAAATCAATGTATACTCCTCTCATGAATCACTGTGTTTCCTTAAGGAGTACCACAAATCAGTACTATCAAGTATGAGCACAATGATTCATTATAAATGTAAGACTAGAAGGTTATTTTTATCTGTAAATTTGCAGATTTCTCCATGAGGCCTGTGACAAGAATACTAATGCAGCTTGTACAAGAAGGTAATTCAAACCTATTGGTTTATCATGTTATATTTATCATGTTAAACTGTAAAATAAAAAAGTCATATTTTACTTATCTCTCATTAGACCTTATACAAGTATAATGAATTTATAAAAATCTCTCAATTTAAGAATTATGAACCTCAGCCTAATAAAAAATCTATATTTTTGTATCTATATAAAATGTTTAGATGTCCAAATGCAGAGAACTATAAATATGTAGAAAGCAATAAATAGTATTATAAAAGCTGACTCAGTAGGAAAGTTATTTTAATTCATTTCCTCATAAAGTTAACTTTTATGTATCATTTACTTTTTTACTTCCTAAAACAAATTCATTGATTACTATTGAATTATAAATATATAACTGGGTCTTAGGAAACATGAAGAACACAAATATAAATCTCAGTGCAAATTTCATTTTCAGTTAGCTGAAAGCTCTTCTTGAACTAATTGCCTGTTATTTTTTGTTACTCTTAGCTCTATATTGAAAAGAAGTTGACATTGCAATTAGCTTGGAACCAGCCCTAATGAATTCATGACACTGGAGTAAGGTTATGTTTATCTGTGAATTTGCAGATTTCTCCATGATGTCCATGACATGAATACTAATGCAGCATGCACCAGAAGGCAATTCAGAACTATTGGTTTATTATGTTATATTTATATAGACATACTCTATGGCAGAATGCAGGGGCTGGCATCTTCTATAAAATAGTATTATGGAGAAGAAGCCTTTTATCAACAGGTCAGTTTTATTAAACATGTGTATATTGAATATACTAAATAATGTAAAATTCAAAAATATACCAAAGAAAACAAAAATTTACAGTGATATATACAGGTATGCAGATAAAATTAAATATATGTGTGCATATGTGTGTATTCATAGTATAAATTTTCAGAAGAACTTTTGTATTCACTGTAATATAAGCATTTTCATATTTTTTAAATTTATATGTGCATATGCAAATATCATAAATCTATACTTATGCTCTAGATTTAAAGAGTCAGATTAAAATATCATTGCCCTAGTGGATATTATTTACACTTAATGAGACGTAGTACGGTTAACAGGACAAATTAGTTATTATAGCTCATAACTGCTTAAGGACCTATAAAATATTTATTTATATCACAGATAAGAAATTTAGTTAAGCACAAAATGTAACTTGTATTATGAGACTGTATATAAAGTAAAAAATGCAATAAAATTCCAACCAATATTGTTTAGAGAACAAAGCAACTTTTCCATTTTTTTTCCTAAATGCTTTCAAAGAATGTAACTGTGTGGAATTTTTTCTTTATTATTATTACTATTATGTATTACAATTTATTCACTTGGTATTCGGGCTGTGGCCCCCTCCCTCTTTTCCCCCTACGCCCCTCCCCTAGTCCACTAATAGGGGAGGACCCTAGCCTATCAGGTCTCATCAGGACTGGCTGCATTGTCTTCCTCTGTGCCCTGGAAAGGCTGCACTCCCACCTCAGGGGGAAGTGATCAGAGAGCCAGCCACTGAGTTCATGTCGGAGAAGGCTCCTATACTGCTTACTAGGAGACTGAGTCTATGGGCTACATCTGATCAGGGGTTTTAGGTTCTCCATGCAGGGACCTTGGTCAGGGCCCTGCAGGTTTTTTTTTTTTTTTTTTTTTTTTTTTTGGCTCTGTTGGAAATCATGAACTTTGCAGGCAAATGGTGAGAACTAGAAAAGATCATCTTGAGTGAGAAGCAGAAAGACACACGTGGTTATTAGACATGTGTGAAAATTTTGAATTCAACTAGTCTTGCATTTTTCCTTTTTGTAAAAAAGTTTTTTTTATCATGTACAACTGTTATTAAAAACACAATGTATGTTTATATACTACCAAATTTCCTATCCTATAAAAGATGTACTCACAATAAATTCTTAAATGAGCATCAAAAATGTAAGATAGTACATATAACTCACTTTAATCTAAGAGAGTAAAAAAAAATCATCTATTACCTATACATTTAAAAATATATGAAATGTGTTATATGAAATCGATTTCTTGAGGCTTCACAAGGATAATTCCTTCTTTATGGTTTACCTCATAAAATAATCTTGGCTACTTAATATTATTTTTCTGTTATGTGAGATAATAGTTGTTGTTATTAACAATAGTGCATTTTGTATAATGAGAATTACTTTCTAGAATGTGTTCAGAAATCCTGAGAAAAAATTCAGTGTTTTTTAAGAACTGAGCCCACAGTTTAGAAGCTATGAGATTAATCTTTAGCTAGAAGCTGCCCAGAATAACATCATGGGTAGTTTATACCTGGGAATATATGGTTCTGCAGGAGGAGGGGGGATGTAGAGATCCTGGAGGGCAGAACTGTCTCTTTTGGTGGGTGTACTGATGGTGCTGGAGGGCGTGGCAACACTGCTTGTGGGACTTCTAGGTATAAGAGGCTGGTTAAAATGAAAAAGAAAATACATACACACACAAACAACACAAAACAACAACAATGACACATAGTTATCATTTAAAATTTATCTGTGCAAACTTTTGAACTTGGCTGAAATCAAGAAAATGTTGTTTACCATATGAATATTTCTTTGGCCACCCCTAGACAAATAATACATAATAAAGTTTTCCATGCAGTTCCCAACTCACCTTTTCACTGGTTTAACCAACCAAAAGCTATGTATAAAGTAAAAATACCATTGAATGATTTGCATCTTATTTAAATTCAGTTTGCCAGAAATCCCACTTTTGAAAGCTAATAAAAATAATTTATAAAAGAGTTACCTTACTTATATCCTGACTGATATTTGACAAACCATAGTTTTATGTTAGTAAGAATATCACAGATGCTCAAGGAAGGGTAACAAAAAATGGAGATCAATACAGGAGAGTGTTTTCTAGGAGAATGTACTTTCTGTCAACATAAACACAGGTCTCTTCAAAGCCATTTTATATTACATTTTCAAAAGTATGGTGAATAAGGTGACACAATCATTTCATCTTTCACAGGCACATGTATGCATCTAATATTTAAAATTCATCTGTAGTTGAATTCCTATAAGTAGTCTCTTGCATTTAAGTACTGAAAAGAAGGTTGCTTTGTAAAGACACTGTATAAACTGAATTAATCATTTATCAGGTTGTTTTGAACATTCCCAATTCTAAGATTCACAATATTTAAGAATAATCTTGTGGATTAAAAAATTAACCTAAATGAAACTAACATTCACAAATATTTATGTTTATCTTACAAATCTTACTGAATAAGTGTACACACAATTAACAATAAAAAAAAACTCTCAGTGCAATCTCAAACACAAAAGTAATGATCACAAAATGAATTGCAGCTTCACATGACAAAATGGTGCTATGTTAGCCTGTATGAAATACATTCGTCATATCCAGATAAGACTCACAATTTTACTGGACACTCAAATAAATGCATATTACAACTATTTGTATGGTAGCATTAGTCTTACAGAAAGAACAAGAAAGTTTTGAAAGCCAGGCATAAATACAACGAAAATTACAATGTAGGTCACTGGGATAAGCTACATAATTCGGGACTCAGTTAATTATTTTGACCTTTCTTATTACACAGCTCAACTTAATAGCTTGACATTACACTTAACTTCCAAAAGGACAGTTATTTAAATTTATGTAAAATCAAAATTAAAGAAAAAGAGAGACAGAAAAAAGGAATGATAATGTATAAAATCTTAATTTTCTATTACATATGTTGATTTAAAATGGTCATAAACTTTACACACTATTTGAAGAATTTTAGACATTATGACAGTGTGCAATGAAAACTTCCCTGTCTGACAATATTATATTCTGGAATAGAATCCAGCTACTCTATGCCTGTCCCATAAAAACAAAATTCTTGGCAATGAGAAAATCTGAGATTACATAGATGATTAGAGGAGTCATTTGTACTGATGAATGCCATGAAGCCAAAGATATTAAAAAATGAATTATTTCTAAAGCCGTGTTTCATGACTCTATAATATTTGAATGAAAGGTTCAGCGATACGTACACTTGCATACACACTCACACTCATATTTACTGCAATGTGACAGCTTGTAGTTCTTTTATTCTCTGTTGTTTGGCTCTAAAGAAACATAACCCTAATAGACATGAAGTAAAAAAAAAACTTATTATATAGTATATTAATTTCCAGTACTTTAAAATAAATTCATTCTGAAAGAAAAAAACAAATAATCAAGAGTTTTTAAATGCACTAATATGGCACTTTAACTTTAAAGTATCCTGAGTACAAGTGAATTTCCAGCCAATTTGTAACAATACAATTTTTAAATAAGCAACCTTACTTAAGTTTTTATTATTTTCCTTCTATTTTAAGGTTACTACTGATAGTTTGAAGATGCCTCTCCTTTACTTTTGTAATCTGTAGATTTTCTTTGTTTGTTTAGTACCTATTTTCTTCTTCTCATCACCAAAACAAACCAAGCAAAAAGGAAATGTAGTTATCTTTTACAAGGATATTTAAATATGCCTCAAAAATGAAGAGGTAAAGACTAATAGGGTATTTTGCTCTGCGTGGAAAATCTGGCAAAATTGTGCATTTCTTTTCTAGGAGATTTCAGGATTAGTCATGCCAACTTCCTTCAAATTTCTATTATCTATATATTTCTATTTTCATCAGGGAGTTGCCATTAATAAGAGTTAATGTGAGTCATTATATTTGAAAATTAATATATTAAAATATTTAAAATGTTCAAATAGATGTCAGGTTTGATTATACTACCCTGGTCCAATTAACTGAACTGTTTTTTTTTTTTTAATCCAAATTGTTCTTACATAGCAAAGGAAGAATTAGTGAATTCTGCTGCTGAATTAATGTGGCTATTTATTTTATTGACAGGTAAACAAGAGGAAATATTTCAAAGGGTTTACTGTGTGGGTGTCATCTGGCTTATCAGTATGCTTTATACAAAGAAAGGTTCATAGTAAGTTTTCAATATACAGGAAATTATTTTTTTTGTGTACTGTTGTGCTCTTATTGTCAAGCTAAGCATAGAAAACACTAATTTTGAGAATCACATTAAAATACCAACTTCAGCATTGCCAATAGAACAATAAGTTATGTATTGACTTTCTAAAAACTAAAGAACCTAAACAACAAGGAGGACCTTAGGGAAGATGCTTAATCCTCATTCAGAAGGGTGAAGAGGATGGACATCTGAAGTGGGAGAAAACGGAACAGGACAGGAACCTACCACAGAGGGACTCTGAAATTCAGACTCTACCCATCAGGGTATCAAAGGAGATACTGAGACTCATAGCCAAACTTTGGGCAGAGTACAGGGAATTTTATGAAAGAAAGGGGAGATAGAAAGACCTGGAGACAGGAGCTCCACAAGAAGAACAACAGAAACAAAAAATCTGGGCTCAGGGGTCTTTTCTGAGACTGATAGTCCAACTAAGTACAATGCATGGAGATAACCTAGAACCCCTGCATAGATGTAGCCCATGGCAGTTCAGTCTCCAAGTGAGTATGCTACTAAAGGGGAACAGGGACTGTCTCTGACATGAACTCAGTGGCTGGCTCTTTGATCACCTCCCTCTAAGGGGGGATCAGCCTTATGAGGCCACAGAGGAAGACAGTGTAGCCATCCCTGATGAGACCTGATAAGCTAGGGTCATAGGGAAAGGAAGTAGGACCTCCCCTTTCAGTAGACTAGGTGAGGTACATAGATGGGGAAAAGGAAGGGAAGGTAGGACCAGGAGGAGATGAGGGAGGTGGGTACAGCAGGGCTACAAAGAGAATAAACTGTAATTAATAATAATAATAATAATAATACATTTGGAGAAGAACTGAAATAGTCTAAAATTCAATGACTGAAAGGATTTTAAAATCAAGGAACTTTAGGAAGATGTGTGATGGCATAAAATAAATGACAAAATTAAGCTGAAATCACTGAAAATTTCCCAATTTTAACCAGTTGTGATAAAAAATTCTACCATTAGTGTGAAAATACATGGAAAATTACAAATTTAATGTCCCTCAATTAAAAACTAAGGATTTTCAGAATTTAACTCAAATTTTAACAAGTATATCCTTTGACTAATAATTACAAGTAAGAGAATTTAATAAGACTATCCTACAAAGCCTCTTATTCTAGAGACATTTACTGTAAATCTTTATAGCATAGCATGAGGAAAACAGCCATCATTGCACTATGAAGAATTTGTACTTTAAGCAAAAAGTAGAATTAATTCTAATTTTCCTTTCACTAGTTAAATATGTTTGGTAATATTTTATGGGCAGAAAAACGATGGTCAGCAATTAAGGGTGTTATATTAAGACTGCATATTGTCTCAAAGCTTCAAAATGACATGGAACCATGGCATGTTATCAAACATACTTTAGATCTACTCGAATTTCCTTTCAAAGAAGTTTCTTTGGAAAGACCTAATCATATCACCCAGGATTCATTTCTAAACAGTTCTTATGCCATAAAGCCCTTCCACAAACCAGACAGTACTCCATTAGGAAAGACCATTTGTGTGGGAGTGTGTGTGCATGTACGCATGTATGTGTATGCATGATTATATATATTTTATACTTATAAAGTCTGATAGATTATGGTAGATTACTGTCATTTATTTATCTCTAAGCGTTAAATTCAAAATCATATGCAGCTCTTCAAAGGTGCTCATTAGAAGCTTTATAAGTGCTTGCTATCGTCAACAAGACTGAGAATTCTAACTAGAACTCATACATGTATTTTCAGTGTCATTTCAAAGTATATAAATATCATAAAGACATATTCTAAAATATAAAATGATACAAATAGTTCCCAAAATATGTGTGAAAACTTTAGCAAAATCATGTTACCTATCAGCGTATACATTGATGCAGGACTGTAATGGTCAAATAAATTTTTTTAGCTTTTACAAAAGATAAACAAGACATTACTTTAAATCATTTGATGGACTATGTCTTTTTTTCTTTGTGTCCTCCAATTCTTATGTCACAAAAAAAACATTTGAAAAGTACTGATATCTGTGTGTCATAGGTGTCTGTGTGTATGTACATATATATGTATGTATGTATGTGTATAAACCCCTATATATATATCAGAACATATGTAATCTCTATAGTAAAGATTATAAAAACGATGTTCCAATGTTCACCCTTAAGGAACTAAATTTAAATTTTAATTTTTACTTGAAGTATTTTATGTTTTAAAATCTTTGGCAACTATATTTTAATTTAGTTGTCCTACAGTTTATTAAATGATCTAGTAGAATATATAAAAATCTCTAATTCAACCAATGACATAGAGACAGCCCCAACATTGAAATGTTAAACACGGAAATATTACTTAGTTGTAAAATTTACTTATGTCAAATTCATGCAAAAACTTGTTTTTTTTTCTTTGCAGGGGGAAATATCAATTGAGATACAAATGATTACACTATGTATATAACCTAGCCATTCATTTTATTCAATTTTAGAAGCAATCGCAGACTCAAAATGATCACAGTACAGTCTTTAAATCCTTTCACAGTTCAGGCACATTCTTATGTAATTCCCAATACTGGTATAATAACACATCAAAATATTGCTTTATAGCAACAATCATTTCCTTTATCATCTCAACAAATGTTCCAGAGAAAATATATTCTAGGATTGGAAACAAGAATTTGTATACAATCTTATACATTTCTTGACCACAAAAAAATGCTAGATATAATTTAAAAATGATGTATACATTTTTACCTGACCAAGCTTTTCCTAAGTGATAAATTATTTGAAAAGAAGTTAAGCAAAATAATGTGTGTTTAAAAAGTTCTTCCTCAATTTCACAGCTTCTACTGTAATACACATTTATAAATACAAAACGATTTTCTATTATAAGCATGTAAATTTTCTGTTCATACTAGACTATAAAGAAAAGTTTTTCAGACTAAGGATATGATCAGGGGACCTTAGACCCTTAAAATTTAAAAGTACCGATATATGGACAAAAAAATCTTATTACACTACACAGTATACTACAAAGAATTTGGAGTTATATTACAAAATACCTTTTCTACCAAATCATCTGCACATTGTATTGATGATAAGACTAGAGTATATAATTTTGAGCTGTTCAATCTTATGTGTACAATTAAATGGCAATATTAAATTTGAAGTTATGTGTTCCAAAATAGTTAACATTCTTCTGGGATATTAAAAGGAAGAAACTATGTTGGAAGTTGAGGTTTTACTTGAAACACTTTACACTTAAGATCTCTGAAAAGCATAGCTTAACTTAATTGTCAACTGTTTAGCAATGGCTAATCTCACATCATAGGTGAATAATAACACCACAGGTTATTATTCATAGTCAGTGTTAAAACTGTAAAAGCATTTGGCTCAAACCCACAAATGTTACCTAGATTCTTCATTTGATTGCTTCAACACTGATGAACTATAATGTTAAATAATAGTTGCTTGCAGTTATTTTCTAATTTGAGCATGATGAACATAGAAATGCCACTGTTGTTCAGCCACCACAATTACGTTTTATTAAATTATCTTCTCTATTGTTATACCTAGTATAAGTGATTTCCTCATAACATGCTTTGAAAACAAAACACTCAGAAATTTACAAAATTTTGCTAATGATTGTTTAATAACATCATCTTGCTCTTGAATACTGAAATAGTTTCCTGCCAGTTCTGTTGGCTTTTACATAATGACTTTAACCATTTATATTTGTATTACTTTAAATTTAATGTGATCACCAGTCTATAGTTGTCATACAAATTGATATACAAAACTGACTGTTGTTGATAATTTTCTATTTCCTTTCTGTTCAAAGTCATTGAAATACTCCGTAAACTGCCATCGAGGTTAACTAAACAATAAAATTTATGAACGAAAATCACAAAGCAACACTAATAATTATGGTATCAATAGAACAGGTACATGGAGTAGAAAATAGCTTAGGAATATAATGCTATTCATATAGTTTAATGTTAATTTATATAAAATGTCTTCAACAATATCTGAATAAGTTTACTGAACTCTTGCATTGACTGATCTGAGATTTCGCTATCAAGAGTTTTAAATAATCATTGATTCCCAGTGAAGATTTAATAAAATTTATTGGCAGTGTTCAGCTATTATTCCACACATCTCTTGTAAAAAGTAAATGACTGCTCATGTGTTCTCATTGCAATACATCCTAATTTAGTGCCACAAACTTCTAAACATTGACTTGTGGTCTATCCATGACTCCTTGGAATTTATTTCACTTTTAGAAGAATGTGACCATATGCAATCACCATGCTTACCCATATCCTGGAAATTAGTATAGTGCCACTAAAGAGATGTTTTGAAAGCACTCAGGAGACAAGATTCGCCTGTTTACCTTCTTAGAATGAAAGATTGTATCTCAAAGACAGACATCTCTGCTATCGATGAACATACAGATGACAACAGAATTCAAAATTTCAGATATAATTAAATTTTATCGTTGTATCTAATTAAGGAATCTTTACGTCTTTCAGTTCTATCATCAAATGTTTGAGAAAATAGAATTTTATCAAAAAAGCACCCAAGTTTCATGAAATGTGCTGATGAAATTGCTCTGTGAGCATGAAGTTAAATTGTATGCTTTTGCTTATTTGGCTATGATTTCAAAAGAAATTCCAAATCGACATCTGACATTGCAGTTAATTAATATTAAACAGCCTTATAATTTTAAACACTTTATAAAATAAAATTATTACCATATTGTTTAAAATCATTAGGTTTGAAAATGATGTATATACTACTTTTGGCATCCATGTTAAAATAATTGATATTTTTACTTGAAAAAAGTAGATTAGTTGAGCCTAGTATTAAAAAATTGAAAGACATGTTGATTTAAATAAATGCCACCATTTCCTTGTATATAGCTTTTAATCCCTAGTAAATCACCAGTATACTTGACAAAAAGAACCAACATAATTCAAACTTTAAGTTTGAATGTTAATCATTTATATTTAATGCCTATGAATTAATAGGCACTTTGGTTCCAGCCAATTTGGATGGATACTAGATTAAGAAGAAAATTATAATGCCACTTGTAACTACACAGAGGTGTATTACTGCATGAATTTTTGTGCTTCACTTTTGAGGGAGGTTCTCAGAAACCAGGAGGAAAATATGACCTCAGCCATGAAGCAATCCATAGTTGCCATTAAACCTCATCCTATTATTTGACTTTTCCTCTCTGCAACAGTCTGCATTCAAAATCTCAATTTTGACATCTTAGGGGTTTCTACATTTGCCTGTATCCAAATTTGTATTCTATAAACAATTCTGATACTTTCCGTTAAGCTTCGGGGTGTATGGATTTTGCACATGCTAAAGCTTTAAGATCCAGAAAGAACTCTATTAATGCTATAATTTCCAGTCCTCAAAATATGTTCTAGGATCATGTGGTGGTGGTGGTGCTATTGTGAAATTACAGAACACACCCATTCTTACTCCTAAGAAAGAGTTTAATTAAAACCAATTATTTCCCTTCTGCTTTATAACAGTCAACTTTGAAGCTATTTTGAAAGATGTTGAAAATAGTCCTGTTTTCCCTAACAGCCTTGCTTATCTAGAGATGGTGAACTTTGGACAATGCATTTTACGTTACCCAAAATCAGCTGAAATGGCATATTTAAAAATATATTGACAAACACACATATTTTATTTAAATTATTTTCTTTCCACTCAAATTTTAGTATTATGAAAAAGTAAATTTATAAAAATATCCAGCATAGTTTAGTAAGTAATGAGGAATAAGTATAACTAATGATTTGATAATACTTATTTAAAGCCATTTCAGAATAGACTTAAACTAGTACCTTAAAATGTTATAATTGTATTGTAAGGAATGATGGAGATAACATTCAAAAGGTCTTTATGCTCTAACTTTCAACAAATACATAAAGTATATGTATAACACGAAATACTAGCTTTTGTTATTACTTTATTTTCTTATATAAAAGTCACTTTCATTTGCTATAACATTCATTCTTCATTTCAGTTTATGCTACTGGGAACAGATCTAACAATAAAATCAATTATCACCTTATTTTCTAGACATAGTACTTCAGAGTGTATGGATCCACCAAAAAAAAAAAAAAAAAAAAAAAAAAAGAATCTGAAAGTTTTTCAAGTTCCTTTATACAGGGCTATAAAGGAGTAATAAAATTATATATATTTGAAGAGGACCATATAATAACTGAAAATGTAGGGCTCCTCTTCAGTGTTTCCACTCTTTTAAACTTTGAAAAAGGATCTCTGGCATTGACATGTCAACAGAAAATTCCAGAGTAAAACAACAAAGCATTTTATAATGCAGTAAAATATATGTGATAGAGAATTTTGAACTGCTTACATATGACCTAATAAGGCAAATATCCTCTGAACTTTAGCAATCATTAGATATCTTGCTATAGATATTGTAAGTCAAATGCATTTAGACATATTAATGCAATCTACATATAATCACTTGAAAATACAAAAAGATTCATATTAAAAATGTAAAGTTGTTAACACTGAAACATTTTATGTGTTTTAGTATTATCTAAATATAATGGCAACTTTGAGGAAGTCGTAAACTTTTAAACAATGAAAAAAACTATTATAATTCATAAGACCAGTTTAATGGAGAACTTACTTATTAGATAAAAATCTGTGGATGGTAAAAAGCATCAATAAACAGCTTACTAAATCTTAGATAGCAGAGACAATACTGAAGCTTTTGTTCTTAACCTTAAAATGGTCAGTATTATAAATTTAATGAATATTATTTAAAAACAACCAACATCTAGACTTCTACAAAAAGGTGATAGATAACTTAAAGATGAAGGATTTGGGAAGAAAAAATGTCAATGATGATTCAGGATTATATCCTGATTAAAGTAAAATGTATTATTATTTATCTTTGTCCAAAATGTATTTTATATTTTTTTTATAAATTTTATATATTTTATTGCCATCCAAACTAATATTTTATAGTGAAGGTTCTAAATGAAGAAAATTTCAAAACTTCTAATGTAACACTTCCCCAGGTTTTGTTACCATATAAAGTGGACAAGTGAAAAATGAGGTATACTGATGAGACCTGATAGGCTAGGGTCAGATGGAAGGGGATGAGGACCTCCCCTATCAGTGGACTTGAAGAAGGGTATGGGAGGAGATGAGGGAGGGAGTTTGGGATTGGGAAGGAATGAGAGAGGGGGCTACAGCTGGGATACAAAGCGAATAAACTGAAATTAATATAAAAAGTAAAAATAATAAAAAAGAAATATGAGGTATTATGAGAAATACACTAATTAAATTCTAATTGCTAAGTTGAAAAGTAAATTCCCACCCTTTATAAATTACATGTTTATGATCCAATTTAAAGTAATTCTGTGAACTATCCACTAGCTTCTTCTAGAAGTGTATGTAATTATAACTTATAAACGTAAGATTATAACATAAAAAAATAAACCTCTTAATTTCTTTCTTCTCCATATTTTGGTATGGAATAACTTGTGAAATTTTAGAATTATGTTTTAGTTTTTAAAGTTAAATTAGTGTTTTCATTTGGGTTTTAGTTATTCTCTCAGATTTCATCACAATTAAGCCTATAAGGATAAGCGGTGAAGAGATAATTTCACAAACAAATTTTCAAAAGCATACAAGAGTAATTCATATGCTGCTGAGATGAGGCACAAAAAGAAGCATTACTGAGATAATCTATGGCTAAAATGATGGTGTATGACTTATGATTAAGCTTCATTACCTGCAGAGCAAGGGGCTTCCATCTCATATTTTTCAGTAAAGCTGGTGCTGAGGTAAGCATGCTCTGAGGTCGCTTTTTCAAAGTTAAGATAACACCACTCGGGTCCTCTCGTAGTGCATTCACCAAATTTTTCAACTGCCACCCCACCTGGTAACCAGCAAAATCATTACAATAAAATTGAGGTACAGTACTCGAAGATTTAATGTTCTCCCCCTTTAATAAGATCAGTTAAAAAAGAGAAATCACACAATTGGTGTATCATCCTACCTATTTTCAGAAGATATCTATTCAAGAATGAAGTTTTATATTTGAATTGATTAATCATATTATTGCACTCGAGTCCATATAATTATAAGACAACATAATGGACATTTACCATATCAAAGCAGAGACTAAAATTTATCTTGCCATTCAAATAATTTGGAATATAAAAAAAAATTATACCATTAATACTGCTTAGATGGTAGGTCTGGGTCCAAGCTCTGTTTACAAGTACAATTTCAAAGTTCACATGCCAGAAAACAAAGAGTTGGTAATTCCCTGAGCTAACAAACCACACCACATGCTTTCTCATCACCATCTTTTAGAGATATGTGGTTACAAATGTCTTTAGACTGACATTGTGCGACCAGTAGCAGGTATTGACGAAGGAAACATTCTGATGTAAAGACAGCAGCATCGGTGAAATAAACCTTTTATCCTGTTATACATCTATTGAAAATGTGTTCCACATAACCCTAGAAGCTTAATATATTTTGTACTAAACTTAGTAAAGCATTTTATTAAATATCAGTTCACAACAATTAAGTCAAATAATAAATGATTTGAAAACTCATATTAAATCATTCCACTAACCATCTTTAAAAATTGTTAAACATAGAAATTTTGTTTGCTTTTAAAATGGATTAGTGATGTAGTATCAGGTAATTAAGGTCCAGAACTGGGTGGTTAAAACTGATAGTTTTATGGAAACATTAAAAATCAATTATTGTATTGTTCGTTTAAAAAATTTCATGTTATGTATTCTTTTTATCTGAAGTCTAATGGAGCCTTATACAAATATTCTGGGTCAAAATTTAACTTGGATTGTAAAATCAATTTAGCCAGTGTTCTAAATAGTGAAGTAGTTACTTCTCAGTCAGTGAAAGTAAAGAGAACAAATGTCTTTTCTGTACTCTTCATCATCTTTTTGCCTAGAAGATATTACTCAAGGTGAGAATAAACAATTCCACCAAATGAAGAAGCCATCTTAAGAGTCTATTAAGAAGTAATCTGTATAGTAGGCTCCCATCCTGTTCCCTCTCTTCCACCACTTCTGGTGTCTATCCTGTTTGTCATTCTGAATGAGATTTAAGCATCCTCCCTAGGGTCTTCCTTAGTGTTTAGCTTCTTTAGGTCTGTAGATTTTATTATGGCTATCCTATATTATATGGCTAATCTCCATTTATAAGTGAGTGTATACCTGTCTTTCTCTTTCTGGGTTACCTCACTCAGGATGATCTTTTCTAGTATAGAGGGTCCTTTAATAGGCTCCACCCAACAGGGCATAGAAGCAGATGAGATTCACAGCCAAACTTTGGGCAAAGGGTAGGGTTCTTATCGAAGAAGCGGGAGGTGAACAGAAGGACATGGATGGGACAGGAGATCCACTAGGAGACCAACAGAGCCAAAAAATCTGAACTCAGAGGGTCCTACAGAGACTGATGCACTAACCAATGACCACACACGGAGAGGACCTAGACCCCCTGCTCTGATGTAGCTGACTGGCAGCTCAGTCTCCATGTAGGTTCTTGAGTAAGGGGAGCAGGGGCTGCCTCTGTCATGAACTTAGTTGCCTGCTCTTTGATCACTTATCCTGGCTATTCGGCCTTATCAGGCCACAGAGGAAGAGGATCCAGGCAGACCTGATGAGACTTGATAAACTATGGGAGGATAGCAGAGGAGGAGGAGTCCTCTTTCAGTGGACTAGGGGAAGGGGATATCAGGGAAGAGGGAGGGAGGGTGTGACTGGGAGGAGTTGAGTGAGGAGGCTTCAATCGGGATATATAATGAAGAAATTGTGAAAAAAAAAAAGAAGTAATCTTGAATGTATCCATTGTAGTTTAATGACAAAGTTTTGGAATATCTATTGAACATTCTCTTACTGATAAATTCAACCACAGATGAATTGAGTAGAGATAAGAAGCCAAGACAAAAAACAGCAAGGTGCTATGATACTCAAAATCATGATTATCTTGGCTATGAATCAAAATGATCACTATGATACTTGGCTACCATAAATAAGAGGATGCTACTTTTGAAAAAGAATATCAGTACAGATCAACTTTATAGAACTGGTGCAATGTTTTCTGTTTAATATAAGAAAGGATTGTTACATATCTTACACCCTTCCTGACTCCTCTTTCTGACTCCTCTGATAGCTAAGTAATGTCCTGATAGCCATTTGTACAAACTAAGAAGTAACATCAGTGAGAATCAGGGAATTCATATTCTTGCCCCAAAATGAAACCTAACACTGAATTACAAATTTAAAGGAATGCAAGTTCATACAAAATTTATAAACAATCTGTCAATAATAACCATACCTAAGTTATTAAATTAGTAATTAAAACAAGCAGTAGAGAATTGAATTTTCAACAATTAACTGCATATTTATAATATCACCATAAATAATTTAATGCATTTTATTTACTTATTTATTTTTGATGTAGGGTCTTGCTTTGTAGTTCTGGATGGCCTTACACTTGTGAACTTTTGATAATCTTCTTGCCTCTGCCTCCCACATAGTTGAATTATAAATATATATGAACAAACTGGGTTTAGTTGAAGATTTTTAAAGTTACATGTTTCCTTGTGAAATGTTCAGTTCAATTTAATTTGTCCTCTGTTATGGTTTCTTTTTAATTTTAATTATTTTTATTAATTACAATTTATTCATTTTGTATCCCAGATGTAGCCCCATCCCTCGTCCCCTCTCATTTCCACCCTTCCTCCTCCTTCTCCTCCCATGCCTTTCCCCCAGTCCACTGATAGGTGGGTAATCCTCCCCTTCCCTCTGACCCTAGCCTATCAGATCTCATCAGGACTGGCTGCATTGTCTTCCTCTGTGGCCCAATAAAGCTTCTCTCCCCTCAGAGGGAGGTGATCAAAGAGCCAGCCACTGAGTTCATGCCAGAGACAGTCCCTGTTCTGCTTACTAAGAAACCCACTTCACAGGTGCCTACCACAGAGGACCTCTGTAAAACAATACCTAGCAGGGCATTAAAGCAGATGCTGAAACTCATAGCCAAACTTTTTTGGGCAGAGTGCAGGGAATCTTATGAAAGAAAGGGGAGATGAAAGACCTGGAGGGGGACAGGAGCTCCACAAGGAGAGCAACAGAACCAATAAATCTGGGCACAGGGGTCTCTTCTGAGACTGTTATACTTTCTATATACCCTTTTGGGGGTAAATAATTAACCATAGAGTTACTTGTCCACAAGAAAGTGAAATTGTTTCTGGCAACGAAGTTAACTTGAATATACTTTAATTTTATCCCTGAATGTTATGTAATAGTAGAATATTTGGGTATATAATTTGACTATACTTCAATCTGCCTACTATCATTTGACATGTCACCAATGAGTTCAACAAAAGCAAACAAATTTTTATCAAGAACAACATGTAGTAAATATGTTTGGGTCTCAAATTTTATTTTCACTACTACAAAGAAATGACAGGGCAAACATGCAGCACATTAGAATTAAATCAACACTGTAAATTATGTAAGTGTTCACTAAGAGGGTATATAAAATTTTGTGTGGATCAAAGTAAGTCTCACAGTGGCAAAAAACTTATTCTTAAAAAAGGTATAGATATGGAAGGCAGAATGAGATGGAATATTATTAATGATGACTGACTTAAGGACAGTAATGTACCTCTTTATACTTTTATTTCTCTACATTTTATCAATAAGCATTTGAAATTTTGGAAACAACAAAATACAAGGTTTTAATCTACAAATAGTATTGTAACTAGAATATTTTGAATTTTATGAACTAATCAGAAGAGCTTACAATGGATGAAAAGTGTCTAATCAAAGCACAGAATTAGAAAGGCAACTATACTAAAACATCAATAGAAATGGGAAATGAATTCTTTCCTGAGCATTACATTTATCGATAAATAAAAGCAAACACACACACACATATATAAATATTAAGTAGATGTGTTCAATAAGAGTTACACTGATTTTTTTTTTAAATTCCATGACTGGTTTTCAATAGACATAGCATTTAAGAATTAGGTTCACTTCTCCTAACAATTCTGCAAATTCTCAAATGGGAATGAAGCCTGAAGTGTAGTTTACACCCTACCACTAACCTTTTCTGTTAGAAAAAAAAGTAGGTTTTGGCTATATTAATTCTCCTTTCATACTCATATACAGATGAATTTTCACTGGATGTGATGACTTTATCATTTGAACGTCTCTTTCCTTGCTCTTCTTTTGAACTTCTTAATTTAGATAATTTCAAATTATTCCCTATCTGCAGTTCCTATTGTTTTATGCTATCATATTTAACACTCGTCTTCACTGTTTTTGCTGATGTATTCTTACAACTTCAGGCAAACTGATTCCCAGATATGGTTCTGTGGTATCACATTATTACAGTCATCTTATGAGGTATAAAGAATTCCTGAAATAGATGTATTACCACTTACCTTATTGAGATACTTATAGTTGGCAGATAATAGGAAAACATGGATAAAAGGTGTGATGAAATGAGGCATATATAGATATATGTATTACAGCTCTAAGAATGTTTGTGTCCTCAATGCTAAGAGCTAAATATAAGTATACAAATGTCAAAGTAGATAAAATACACAAATTCAAGTTAATCATGTTTTGAAGATTAATTTTCCACTTTCTCATTTATGTTTCTGGCTAGCTTTAAAATAGCAAGTGTGACAGACTTAAATGAAAGGAACCATGTAAATACTTAATAGCAATATGGGAAAAATCATGACATTCTTTCCACTGGCTTCTGAGTTTTTATGTAGAAAGAAACAGAGGGAACTTGAAGAACTGAGGACATCTTTATGGTTACTAATATGAACTATGAGCCACTAATATAGAAAGGAATCAGAGTATAAAATTTTAAAAAACTATATTATGAAGAAACATGGAAAGGGCTACTAATAAATCAAGCTACAGAAAACAGGAATCAATTGATTTGTGAAACTGAGACCTCAATATCAATAGCTGTCTCAATAATTTTGCACAGTTCACATGATTACAGAACTCCAATATTCACAGTATATTTCACCTATAACAACAGGGGTTTAGGGCCAAAAAGATGATAATGACAAATTAACATTTGCAGACGTATATGATCCTGCTACATCTTTGCCTCATTGTCTTCTTCCCAGTGTCTATATCAGCTAATTAGTTCATGCTATCTTGTTACAAAAATATCTGCTCTGTCAGTAGTTTGAAGTGACTCTGAAATCACATAACAGTGGTGCTAATACATATTGAATAATTAAATACCAAGAGTTCACTGAGGTTGAATCTTTAGATTTATAAGGAATATTTTCGTTTGTCTTTTCCTTCTTACAATATATCAATGAAGTAAGGTATTGAGATATTTTTTACTTGTAAAGAAATGAAATCAAACAGTGATGTGCTGGGGGGCAAGATTACAAAGATATTAAATGGCAAAGACAGAGTTTACATTCAGTCCGTTCAGTTGCATAGCACATTATCTTCATTCGAATATCTTCTGGCATCTCAAATAAAATCAGTATTCTAAAACACAAACATATCTCCTTTTTAAATTCATCACCACTACCAAAAATTTCCATACAATTTTCTAAAGTTTGGAGTCACCTAAAGATATTTCCCACTCTTTTATCCATTTTTTGCATCATAAAAATATCCCAGCAATTAACATTAATTTTGATTGCTTTAGTTCTAGACAGGGTATGTGCTTGCTAGACTTAAAACAGAATCATAACCTAGCTTCTTCTTCTAGATTTTTACATCTCCACAGTACCAATATGTGCAAATGTTTTCCTTAAAAATTTCTAAGTTATAGCTTTTCTTCTCTTAAATATGGCTCTCAAAGATGAATTTATATGAAAATCAGCTACCAAGCCTGCTTTAAATGACAAGACTGTTAAATTTTACTCCAGAGATTCTGACCCAGTAGTTCTGGCATTGGAGTTTAAAGAATTTCTTTGCTTTCTTCCTGAGTCCAGATCTGACTGATTTAGAACCTGAGGGGCATGTGTGGAGTTGACAAAAAAAACTACAGTTTTTGGACCAAGAACTGTAGTTTGAACACTCTGGCAGTGAGACAACTCAGGCCACCTTGTTCTGGGGACCATACATTGCAAATTGAAATAATTAGCTTCCTGAAGATGGTGAGTTGCCAGTGCCTAGAATGTTTTCTGTGACTTTAAGACTGGATATAATCACTCAGAGTAGTGTTATATTGAGTGCCCTTAGAGTATGGTTATAATGGTGAATGCAGCACAATCTGTGTAGCATTAAAGAGCATAATAGCTAAAGACCACAGGAAGAGATAAGCAGTTAATCAAATATTTAGAATAATATGAAGGAAATTCTTCATTATAAAAAAAAGTACAATGTATAGTAGGAGTTTCTTACCACTGCAAAAAAGGGGGCAACAAACTCCACTCCATCCTTGGGGTTTGTTGGGGGGGAGGGGTTCCAATTAGTCTAAACTGAAATATCTAGCATTTGGAGTGAACAGCACAAAGAAATTCAATGGGTGAAAAATAAGTTTAATGACAGTGGATGACAGAACAAAGGAAAGATAGGGAGGCAAGAGAAAGAAGCAGATGACTATTACAGGCTTTAAAAAGTGAACAATTAAGAGTAGGTTAGGTAGTAAACATGTTTGACTCAAAAATCTTGGTTTGTTTTTAGCTGGTCTTTGCAAAAACACTTGTTTCTCTGCTTGCACTTTTTCTGCCACTTCTACAATCTCACCTGTTTAATCTCCTTGCAATACTCATCATGATAAGCATGTTCTTACTAGAACCCCATTTTCACTTTTTTGTTTGCATCTCTTTTTTAAAAAAATAATTATATATTAATTAAATATATAATTATATAATAATTATATTATATTATTTATTACAATTTATTCACTTTATTTTCCAGTTGCTGCCCCCTCCCTTGTCTCTTCCCAATTTCACCCATACTCCCTCTTCTCTTCCTATGTCCTTTCCCTAGTCTATTTTCTTCATGTGAATCTTGCAATACTGTACCTCACTAGTGAAATTTTTGCCTTACTATTTTTCTCTACTTACCATCACAAGACTGGTTTTTGAGTCAAAAACAGAGTACCCTGTTTAGATATACCCTCCAACAACTGATATGCTTGATAAAAACCAGACATGAGATGATATGATAATTTGAAAACTAAATGTTTCAGTGACAACAAAATGTTCTGAAACCCTAAAAACGGCTTATTATTTAGGTAAAATCAAGATGTAGCATTAACATTTTATTAAATATAATACACTTAAAATTTGCTATATAAAATAAGAGGTTAAGTGATCTCCCATCTAGAAAAAATAGTATACTTGATATTAAAGCGATTATAGATAACATTTACTCTCAAACAAGCAATACAATTTTCCTTGTAAATAAACATATGAAATATTTTATATTAAATATTCTAGGATTAACTTCATTGTAATGTGATTATGAAAAATAATAGAACAGTGGGCAAATTTTTTATTTGTCTTATATATTTTACAACTAGAATAACCTTTTAAAATTTTGATACTTTTCTTATACAAGTGTGTATTATATTATATGTTGAACTGATGCTATCCTTCTCATTAAACAAGTTATGAAGAGTGGCTAATATTATTACCCTCTAATTTATAACCAACTCCTAACATATACATCAAGGTATATGTTATACACCACACAAACAAGATTAAAATTACCCAAGGTACTAAGATTCCAAGTGTTAGAAGCCAGAAGTTCTGGTTTCTTGTGAAGGGTTTTTTAAAAGTGTTTTTGCCAGGCTGAAGCCAGCAGTAGGTGTTCCTGGGTAAAACGAAACATAAGTGGGAGAGTTCTGAACAAATGGTTTCCTGGACTGAGAACACAAGGGTCTTTGGGTTGGTGCTGTAGAGATGAGAGGTTTTCATTCCTTTGAGTACATAGAGGGAAGAGGTTGTCTTTAGAACATTCCTTGGCCTATTTGTTTTCCAAACACATGGTCAATTATTTAACCAAATTATGAAATGACAAGCATCACTCTTTGGACTCAAGTAGTAAAACTTACAAATATTCATAAGTAAAAGAACTAAGAGTATCATATCAATATAGAGATTTTCCTTTTCCATGGCTGTATGTGAAGTTACAGAGATCATCTTTATATCCACAGGTAGGAAAGTAGAATATTTTTTAAATATTAAAAAAATATATATTAGCCTTCACGCACATCCACACGTTCATGTGCAGACACACACACAGAGGGAGTTTCATTATCAACATTTACATATACTGTGTACACTCACACTCTTTGCTCTCCCCAATAGTAATGTATAAATGATAGCTTTTCCTTAAGAAAATTTCAAAAGAGACTACATAATTATATGATGTTAGGAGTTGTTCTACACTCAGATGCCTTCCTTTTTTTAAAATTTAAATTAAAAAATGTTTCCTATATTTATTCACTTTGTATCCCTGCTGTAGGCCCCTCCCTCGTTTCCTCTGAGTCCCACCCTTCCTCCCACTTCCCCCCCTATTCCCCACCCATCTGACCCTACACTATCAAGTCTCATCATCAGGATTGTCTGCATCTTCTTCCTCTGTGGCTTGGCAATGGCCTTTCCCACTAGGGGGAAGTGATCAAAGAGCTGGCAACAGTGTCCATGTCAGAGATGAGACCAAACTCAGTCAACTCAGCACAAATTATCACATGATGACTAATGACTCTCCACCTTTGCCAAAAATTTTTGTACTAAGGTAGTTATTATAATATTGTTTCTTAGAATTACTAAAAAGTTACTGTAGTATGTAATAAATGAACATTTTTGTGCCAGTGATTTCCTCTTACTCCAAGGGAAATGTCACAGTGACAAACATTTTGGAAATATTGAGCTCTGACATACCCTGTCTTTCAAAGATTCTAGAACTAACTACTAAATCTAAAGTATTTATGCATACAATTCATCTTTATTCAAAATTTCCCAAAATGTGAATGAAATTCTACAATCTTAAAGCATTTGGAGATACTGTAATCTTACTTTCACACAATCATTCATTCCTTAAATATAAGTAAAGAATTATTCATAAATCAAAGATAAACTAATGTATATGCATTGAATTAAAAATACTTAAATAAGTGCTTTTAAGCTCTACCATAAAGTAGCATTATGAGGTATTTCAGAGCAGTCTGAAATATTCTAAGTTTTATCGATTCTAAATAAAGCAGTATTAGTAGGTTAGAGTGATATTTAAAAGAGAGAGTCTTGGGATAAAGACTTGGGATAAAATAGACAAATATTTGAAAACATGAGTATGGGGAACTAAATATTTCATTTTCGTTAGGGGAAACATCCATGTGTATTGAATAACTCTTCACTTTATAACTTTCATAATGCTAAAAGGCGATTCTCCAGTACAATATGAATATGTCAAGGTATATTTTTTAAAAGTGCTTTTGTTTCCATGTGGCTTAAATTCAAATGTAAAACTCAGACCATGATGGGTTACTCAAAATTTGAGTGCAAATATAATATTTTCAACATTTAATATTTTCACATGAATTTTAAGGTCTTGTGTATAAGATATGTGTATATATGAGGTGTATCTAGATGTGGGGTTGAGTTCTTAAAAACTTCTAAGAGATAATAATTTCTTATTGCCAAGATAGAGGAATAAAATAAAACAAGCCAATTTAAGCATTGTAAGAAGTCACAACTTTTTCCCTGTTAGAATCTGTGCATCAGTCATCTAGAAGTTCTGAGGCTTGCATCTAGATTACCCCCTTTGAAATCTAGGTTAAGAAAATAACAATCACGTTTTCCCCCTTTAGTGAATCTCCCACACATTTCTATTTCTGGAAACTCTAACTTATATTAGGTGTCCCCCTGTGTCACTAGCGTCTTTGCATTGGTAAGACAATTCCAAAGCTCTGGGCATAGTTCAGTATCTTGTGCACATCATTATTTCAACGTGGCATTTGGTAATGTTGTAGTCTCTGAAGGCCAAAAGTTTATTTTGGAGGGTCCAGAGTATTCATTCATACATGCAATGATAATTAAATCAAAGCCAAATTTAATTCCATTTGTGATGTCCTTTGATTGCTCCAAATTATAAAATTAACTGAGTCTGAAAGATAATGCTAGAGAAATGAAAGATAGGAAGCAGTCACATTATAGCACAAGGTAAAACTATATAGTGAACCTCTGTTTATATAATACAGAACATTGGTCCTAAAACAGCACTTGCATATTTTAAAAGAACTACAATAATACAGACTTTCAATTGAATTTTATAAAGATTAAAATTCAGAATAATGTCTACATATATTGAACTTATCCTATTTTAGCCAGTCCTTCCTATAGTTCAGTTTTGTTCTTTATAACACACTTGAAATATTTAATTTTAAAATAAAGAAACACTCTCAATTACCAAAGTTAGGGAATGAAAATAATTAATATCTTAAAACTTAAATTTTTCATCTTTGAATTTTGAGAAAATACCCATACTTCTCAGAACAATCAGGCTTAAATTCATTTTAAAATTAAAATCAATAGAAATGCAATTCAAACTTTAGTACTGAAAGTAACATACATAAAAATGTATAACTGGTTTGAATAATTTTTAAAACGTAGCTTCCAAAGGTGTAGCTATTTAAAATACTTCTAAGTATTGCAATATGTCTATGTTACAATACAAAATAAACCAAGTGTATATATTCACATGTATACTTAACTAAATACCATTCTAAATATTTATTAAGAAATTTTAGATTAAAATTTCCACAATGTAGAAATTGCCTTTAAAACTCATTTTATCAGAAGTTGACAACCAACACAAAAGTGGCAACTCAATGGTAGGCTTCAGTGGGCCATATTCAACTGAACACACCATATATTACAATTGAAAATATTTTTCCTGCCCACTATGAAGATAATAAAATGTAGAAGAGGACAATGTGAGAGGAAATTTAAATAAGAAACAATGGCCAACAATATGTGAAATTTTAGTTTTAAGGCTGAGCAGAATTTTATTAATGAGATTGAATACTAGGGAAAAATATGCTGAAATAATCCCCAATTAATGTTATTGTCTCTTGAATTTTTCCATGACATAGTGTTCTATACTGTTTTTCTTTCATGTACTAATTTTACCATAAAGGGAAATGCTATGTAGTAATTGGCCACCCCTATTTCTCATACGAAGGAGTAGATAAAGTTAATATGACTGATAAATTCTTGTTCTTTTGACAAGAGTAGGAAAGTGCTGAGATTGCTTATATTAATTTGCAAGTTAAAGGTAAATTTAAACTAAGAACCTAGAGTATGTAAAAACACCTTGCAATAGATATATTTTAAGCATCCAAAACATTCGCATGTAAGTAGTCATTTATCATTTTATATAACTAGATTATATTTAACCACACATTGCCACTTAAAAGGTATTCTAATAATAAAAAGAAGCTACAATAACCACTTTAAAACAGTTATCCTCCTCATTAACTATATAAATAAGAATGTAACAAATCACAAATCAAGACTCAGAGATCTGCAAAGAAAAGAAATTGGTTAATAGGTAGTTAAGGCATACCATAACAAAATTCTTTTATATAAGGATTTAATATAATAAATTCTAACTTGACAACAAAAAGCAACGAAATATTATGGTGAATGAGGAAATAATGACTTGATTATGTAAAATAAATGATACAATTTTGCACACTCTAAAGAAGATGTTCAATTAAAAATAATAAACTACTATAAGATGAATAACAATTATTACTATAAGTAACTAAAACTGTAATATATTGTTTAATTTTTTTATTTTTTATATCTCCCCTTCCAAAAAATAGTATTTCATTCACTTTGTCTTAGAATAGCAATTCTGAAGAATCCCAATATTGTTCGTATACGTTATTATAAGAGCCACTTATTTATTAATTTGTTATTTTGCTAATATACTCAATCTCTATAGTCTAGTAACATCTTGTGACTATAAGAATAATATATAGGAAATACCAGGAACATTACCATTTGCGGTCTCAGTGTTCAATATTTTGGCCATAAGAAATTATAAGATAAATATCTTCTCCTTTGAGAAAGGGGAATAGAACAGACTAAGATAAAGAAAATCTAACAAGGCAAGAATAGAGGAGAAATAGTTAAGTGAGAAGAGATGTATACAGTGATAAAATATAAAGATAAAACTTATTTAGAAAACTGAGGGGAAAACACATTTAATGTTAAATGATATCATGATATATATGTCACTAAATGACATTCAGGAAAGGCATTATAGCTAAAGTAGGACAAAATGGAGATGGATTTTATTCTGCTTATGTTGACCCCTCCCCATTTCAACAAGGATCTCTTATTCTAGGCCTGAAGAACATAAAGGTGAGGTAACAATCAGACATGAGACAGTCCATTGAGAATTAGAGAGACACAATCAAAATTAGAATGAGGTTCCCAGGCTGTTTCCTTTGCTGTATCCCCTTTGCCATGATTTAGTCATCTTACTCAGTAATATTTGCCATCTTGAGAGTTAAAAAGCACACTATCTTATAATGGATTTAATGATCAACAGTATTTTTTTGTGCAGTCTATCATATTGATAGCTCAACCTGGTTATTCCATTTACATTGCTTTATAACTAAATTTGTTGAACCATGTTTGCCAAAATATTCATGAAGTGCCAAGCAAACCTTTCACAGTTGCAATGGATATATTTTAATGTTAACACAAAATAGAAGAAACTTTTCCAAATATCACATTCAGTCACCATACATGTGCCCTTCTTTGAAATGATATGCCTAATAACAAAGTGTCTGTTTTTAGTATGGACAAAAAATAAGGACTTAGAGCACTCACACCAATAAGAGTATTAACAATTTAGCAGATTCATTATGAATATGCCCAGGTATTTTTGAAAACTACAGTATCATCAGGAAAATACATATTTAGACTATATCATGAGGACAGAGTTGCTGGTTCAAACTATGTCAAGGTGGTAGGAAGATGGAGATGTAGAGATGGAGAAGGAGAGGAAAGTAGAGAGAAAGAGGGAAAGAGCCAGAGAGAGAGAGAAAGAGAGAGAGAGAGAGAGAGAGAGAGAGAGAATAAAAAGGAGGGAGAGGAGAGACAGAGACTGAGACACACAGAGAGATAAACAGAGATAAAGAGACAGAAAGAATGAATCTGGGGTGTGTTCAGCAGCCTTTCAGGAGTTGATCTTCACTGGCAGGGAAGACATACTATAAGAATCATGTTGCTTTGCTTGGATGTTCATGATTGTTTTTTTTTCCTATTTGGCAGTCAGTTTCTCCACCACTGAAGTATGTTGATGTGAAAAACTTAAAGGTTTATAATGAAGAATATTGCAACATGAAAATGGACATGTAATTTCCAGTTTCATTTCAAGTAACACTATATATATTTTAATAAAAAGAACATAGGAAAATCACACATATCCAACTGGACATGTTCAATAGGTAAGAGAGATAAGAAAGTCAAATGCTATTGAGTATACAAACCATACTAACCATTTAAAACAATGACATTCAAATTTTCCTGTTATTCACTTATCTTTCATTGATGCTCACAGAAATATTTAAAATGGTTTTCAATGAAATTTCTATAAAGAAAATGAGTAGATTTTTATATTGTACAGTACAACCTGCAGTAGTAGGATAATTTTAAAATCACAGAAAACTATCTTCCAAAACAGAAAGATTTGGCATAACTTTTTTCTAATTGTTGAATCAAAAATGATATAGGCTAATTCCAATAATACCATGATTTTGGTACATTAATTAATGGATTCAATAATTTATATTAATTATGTGTTTCAAGTATATTACACTATTTAATGTGCCATCATAGTCAAGCACTACTCTCCATTTTAATGACTACAGATGATAGATGAAATAATTGCAGACAACAAATAATTCATGCTTGTTTCAAATAATTCACCTATCTACCCTTGCTTTAGCAGTATGACAACTCAGATAATTTTTATTCTATTCTCTCTGTGTATTGTTTAGAATAATCTTAAAGCACGATTCAGACCATAATGTAGGCAACAATAAAAGAGAAGGGTACTTTACATTAAATTAAAAAAAATCAAGCACAAATATGCCTTTTACTTGAACATAAAGAAAATCTGATAACTAATGACATCATTAACCAAGGTTACTTTTATGAATCTCAAAATAGCTTCCTGTTATTGTTTTAAACCAAAATACATTTTTTAGCTGTAATAGCAGTCTCTCAAGAAACAGGACTCTGAATGCTCCAACTATAGTTATTAGACAAAAGGATAGAAGAGAGGTATGCAGGTCAATTGTTAACAAGTTTCTAATGAATACCAGCATTTGTGATAGGAATTTTATTTATTTAATCTATCTGAAGGAAATGAGCCCAATGAAAAATGGCAGTAAAGATGAGCTTCAAATCTAATTCCAGTTTGAGTTAAATTGATTCACTACTCCAGTTATGTAAATTCTCACTTGTTCTTCTCTTTCCTAATACATGGCCCCACTTACTGTCTCATTGAATTTTGAGATTTATTCACACAATTATTAATTTATCAGGATTATTATTTTTTGTTTGATAAATTATTAAGTTGAATTATAGAAGGGTACAATAAGATTGAAGTAAGAGCCTGGGTCTTGGAGTCAGAAAGTTAAGATACGTTGATGAATTAAATACTTTTTCTGAGACTCAATTTCCGTACACAACAGCTTTCATGCAGGATTTATTATAAATAATAAACAAAAGAGAAAATATGTGACATAATAATTGTGTTAACAGTTGTATATTAAGGTTTCAATTACAGTTAATATTTCTAGAAAGGTAAATACTCTGATATTAATCATTTATGGCCATAAGTACCTTTCAGAGCAAAAAGTAGAACCAGGTTTCCCCAACCCTCATTCTATAATGTTTTTCAAAATTTCTAAAATATTCTTGTGACGAAAATGTATATGCACATTCTCACAACATGTAAATGTAACCATTCATACAGATTTTATTAGTTTCTCTGTAAACATTTATACTGATATTCATTTAATGAATGCCAAATTTATGCCATAAAGAGAACTCTTTAAACAATGTTGTTGTTTTTTTCACTAGAAAACTAACTTTCATCTTAAACTCAATCAAGTAGAACCTCATGTAGAAACTATGCAACAGAAGGTCTACTTGTTAAAGTCTCTGGCAGAGAAGGAAGCAACATGAGCATAATGGAGGAAAAAGCTGATGACATACTAGAATAAGTATTTTATCCTCTTGCCCAAATTCTCATTCTAGGGATCCAGAAAATTCCAAAAGTACAACCACTTTAAACAGTGTTTTATGGGAGAAGCAAAGTCATCAGGACTGTCAAGCCTTTGTGTATTATCAGTACTTTTTCGTTCAGGACCAGCCACACACCAATACATCTCATTAAAAAAGTACTATCCACCTTATATCAGGTAGATAATGAACTCACTGAAACATTTTAACTTTCATGATCATTGGGAGCCTCTCCAAATTCATCCCCCATAAAACCAGACTTTCCAAGTTTCCATTAGGACATTCAAAAACAAATTTAGTTCAATAGCATGACCAGGAAATGATTACTCATCCTAAATTTCGTAAACTAATGTAGAACATTTCTTTAAATCTCATGTTTTTAAAGATGAAGATTATACTGATGACTTCAGATTATTTTATTTTCAATTTTTGGCGTCATACCTTATGTTTGCTAAAGAGGGGAGATAAAGTGAATCATCTGAGGCAGACAAAATAATCAGAAATGAATGCCATTCATTTTCTAGGTCTTTGAAAATCTATTATCACATCTATCACAGGCATAAAATGCTACTGCCATTCATAGTTCTGTGAATAGTTTTGTAAACTTCATAGGGCAAGAAAGCTTTGTGAACTTATTTAATTAACATAATATTGTTAGAATTAAAACTATAATTCCTTTTGGGAAAACAGGAGCCAAGTCACCTACTGAAGATTATAGTTTTTATTAAAAAAAGTGTATTTAAATTATGGCCAAATTCTCAATATATTAATGAATAAGTCAATGTTCTAACAAATGAAAATATGTATATAACCATAATATATAACAGCTAAATAACCATAATATATATATCTAGTAGCTAATTCACAAAGCTATAAAAAATGAAAAATAATGAAACTTATTCCAGAAAAAGTCAAATTTGTAACTTCCAATATTTCTTCCTTTTTCCAAAAGCCATCTTACATTCCATCAAACAATTTGAAAAAGTAATTGTAATTTTTATTTTTAAGTTCTTTGATTATCTTGTATAAAATACTGATATTTAATTTCACTGGTATCATTTTAAAGCTTTAGTAAATCTATTCTTTTAAATTTAATTTTATTTATATATTTATTCATTACAATTTATTCACTTTGTATCCCCACTGCAGCTCCCTCTCTTGTCTCCTTCCAGTACCATCCACCCACCCTCCTTCTTCTCGTCCTATGCCTTTTCCCTAGTCCCTGGATAGGGGAGGACCTACTCCCCTTCAATCTGACCCTCGCCTATCAGGTCTCATCAAAGCTGGCTGCATCTTCTTCCTCTGTGTGGCCTGGAAAGGTTGCACCCATCAGGGAGAGGTGATCAAAGAGCCAACCAATGAGTTTATGTCAGAGACAGTCCCTCTACCCCTTACTAGGGAAACAACTTGGAAAATGAGCAGCCAATGGGCTTCAATCTTTAAAATAGTTCCTCCCACTAACTTTTAAGGTAATTATACATACCACAGTCTGATGATTAACTTGAATCACTTCATCACCAGCATGGATTTTCTTGCACCGATCTGCAGGTGACTGAATTTAACATAAAAAATGATAATATAAGGGTTGGCAGCATTTTCCTTTCTCTGGAAACATTACAAAAACCCACCTCTTAATTAAATTTTTAAAAAGTAAGCATATATAAGCTTCAAGTAATTATTATAATGTGCTTACTGAGAGTTAACACACGGTTTACATTCTGTGTATAGCTACTGACAAAGTAAATGTAAATTTGTACATAGATATGTACATCATTCTGAAAGCATTAGAGGACAGTAAAAATTGCAACTAAATTTGGCAAACTTAATTCAGAAAACCCCACTAAGCACCACTAGGCAACAGGTTTGAAAATATATTTTACAAACAGGCAAATTAATAAAAAAAAAAAAGCAGAATAAAGTAAAGCCAATGCATAAAAATCACTAGAAAAAGAAAATCAACACATGAATTTGGAAGGGTGAAAGTTGGGGAGAATTTTGAGGAGATGAAGGAAAGGAAATTATGATCAGAATATATTGTATGAAAAAATATTTTCAAAAAAAAGAATGTAAATATTTATGTATATTTTTCAATAGTATCAGCTTTACCTAGGCCTTTCCCGTTTGATATAAATAATTCATAGCAATGTAAACAGATCAACATTTTCAAATATACGCATATAATTAGCATTAAACCTTGAAGCCTGACAATTAAGTTGATCATTTTTTTTACTATTAATAAAGCCAATTCTGAATAATACAGAAGAGCAAATTAATACAAGCAGCAATTAGGCCAAGACTACATTACACAACATTGTCTCTATATGTATAATTACAAGAACATGCTGTTATGTTTCCTACATTGTAATAAAATTGGTTGACAAACGACACTAAATGAAACAAAATGTCAACATGACTACAGCACCTATGATTTCATCACTTCACTCCATTAAAACAAATAAAAAACTTGATAATTTAATGTTTTAAGAAGTTAAAACTTTAAATGGTAACTTTTAAGTTCTCCAGGTCTTGTAATAGTTTATAACCTTATTTTTTCTAGTTATCACTGATTACCAATTACATGCATTTTAGGCATCTTTTTATCTTTGTATACTCTTGTACATTAATGATACAGATGGAGTTTTATAAAACATGTTAATCTATTAAAATCATTACTCAGTAGCATCTACAAAAAACAAAGAAAAACAGTGTGGTGACAGATTCCAGAAAATAAAATATTGTCTTTGAGACCCAGGAATATAATTTACTCTAAAAGTGATTTCTAGATATTTTATTTTATATTTATGTGGTGTGTGTGTATGTGTGTGTGTGTGTGTATGTGTGTGTGTGTATCTGTATGTCTGTCTAGGCTCCAAGTTGACATCAGGCATCTTTCTCAAATTGCTTCACCACCTTATTTATTATTTTTTCTTAAAATTCATCTATTTTTTCACTCACTCACTTACTCACTGAATTTGTTTGTGGCAAGCTTGTGCAGGGTGGCATGTGTCAAAAATCAGAAAACAAATTTTGGGTGTCAGTTGTCTTCTTTCTTTTTTTTCTACAGTGTGGCTTCCACGGACAGGAAATCAGATCATGTTTTGTGGCAGGTGACTTTACCCACTGATCCATCTTACACAAACTTTAAAATTTTTATTTTTACATTTACTCATTATGAGAGAGAGAGAGAGAGAGAGAGAGAGAGAGTGTGTGTGTGTGTGTGTGTGAGTGTGTATGTATGTGTAAGCACACATGTCCCATGAAATGCCTATGGAATCCAGTGGAAAACCTTAAAGAGTTGATTTCCTGCATTGGTTCCATGGATCAAACTCAAGTTGTCAGGCCTGGCAGCAAACAACTCCTCATGCTGAGGCTTACTGGTGCCTGAAACACCTTACTATTTGCGACAGCTTCTCTAAGTGAACTGGAGCTTATGGACTAGCTATACTGATGGTTCAGCAAGCCCTAGGTCTGCTCCCAGGCACCTACATTACAGATGTTCTCTATGTGGGTACCTGGCTTTTATGTGGGTGCTCGGGATCCAGACTCAGGTCCTCGTCTTTGTAATCCAAGCAGTTTACCACAATCTCAGGCATGTCATCAGGCCAGTTGCTTTTTAAAAATTCATTTCCAATTTTCATTATTTTGAAAACATGAAAGACTTGAAGCAGTATTACTTCACTGGAACACATATTTTAGGCCACAAAAAAATTACTACAGGCTAAAATTCAAGATATGAGAGCCAGGTGCATTGGCCCATGCCTGTAATCCCAGCTAAAGAAGGCAGAGGCATGTGGATCTCTGTGAGTTCCAGGCCACCCTGGTCTACAAAGTGATTCAAAGACAGCCAAGGCTACACAGAGAAGCCCTGTCTCAAAAAAAAAAATCCATGATAATAATTCAGAGTACAACATTACTGAATGAACTAACAATAGTCTTAAGGAGGTAGATTTACCTGAGATAAAACCCTATACTAAAAATTCAGTGACTCTGCAAATTTCTTTAGGAAGCGGCAATATTGTTATATCAGACCAGCACTATATAACAATTATGAAAGGATTATAAATCACTACATTAATACTGCCAGTCACCTGTGCAGTTTGATTGCAAGTAAAAGACCTGTATGAAAAAAATATTTCAAGTCTCTGAAGAAAAAAATTGAAGAATATATCAGAAGACGGAAAGATCTCCCATGCTCATGGGTCAGTAGGATTAACATAGTGAAAATGGTCATCATTCTGCCAAAAAACAAACAAACAAACAAACAAAAAACCCCAAAAAACCACTACAGATTCAGTGTAATTACCACTAAAATACAAACACAATTCTTTACAGAACTAGAAAAAAACAATTCTCAACCTCATATGGAATAACAAGAAACCCAGAATAGCAAAAACAATACTGTACAACAACAGATCATCTGGCGGTATCTCCATCCCTGATCTCAAGCTGTACTATAGAGCATCAGTAATAAAAACTGCATGGTACTGTCATAGAAACAGACTGGTGGATCAATGGAATAGAATAGAAGACCCAGTAATAAACCCACACACTTAAGGACACCTGATTTTTTGATAAAGATGCCAAAACCATAAAATGGATAAAAGATAGCATCTTCAACAAATTGTGCCGGTCTAATTGGATGTCTACATGTAGAAAACGCCAAAAGATCCAAATTTATCACGCTATACAAAACTAAGTGGGTCAAAGACCTCAACATAAAACCAGACACACTAAACTTGTTAGAAGAAAAAGTGTGGAAGAGCCTTGAATTCATTGGCACAGGAGACAACTTCCTGAACAGAACTCAAACAGCACAGGCTCTAAGGTTAGCAATCAATAAATGGGACCTCACGAAACTGAAAAGCTTTTGTAAAGCAAAGGACACTGTCATCAGAACAAAACGACTGCCTACAGACTGGGAAAGGATCTTCACCAATCCTATATCTGATAGATATACATACATCCAAAGTATGTAAAGAACTCAAGAAGTTAAACACCAACAAATCAAGTAATTCAATTAAAAATGGGGTACAGAGCTAAACAGAGAATTCTCAATAGAGGAATACTGAATGGCAGAGAAACACTTAAAGAAATGTTCAACATCCTCAGTCATCGGGGAAATGCAAATCAAAATGGCCCTGAGATTTCACCTTACACCCACCAGAATGGCTAAGATAAAAAACTCAAGAGACAACACATGCTGGAGAGGATCTGGAGAAAGGGGAACCCTCCTCCATTGCTGGTCGGAATGTAAATTTGTGCAAAACTGACCTTTTAAAAGAGAAATGAGAAAAAAAAAATCAAGCACATGCTTCTGTTTCGAAAGTTAAAAAAAAAAGCTGGTTTGTACACACATAAAACTCAAAAAACTGAAATAAGTTTGTCATAAAAAGGAAAAATCAGAGTAAGTGATACAAGTTATGGACTTTCTATATGGAATGAGATCTCAGGGCTCATATCCCCCAATTCCCCATTTCAAACTTAAAAAAACAAAGAAGTAGAACACAGCAAAACAAAATATATCTTAGCAACTTCATGGATCACTAAGACTCAACACAGAATTTTTAATTATACATTATGTAGGGTTCCAAAAGTATTAAAATATTACGGAGAAAAGAATCACTACGAATATGATTGATATGTAAACTATGCCCAGATTTAAATACTTCATTTATCACGTAACTATTTATCAAGTTTCACCAAGTGAGTAAAGTATATAAAGCACAGTACTCAACTGTTATTTTCACAAAGTTGAGTAATACAGAAAGATCCATTTCTACCAATTCTTCATGATACAGTTCAAAAGCACCATTTCTATGATTTCTTCTCTGGATTACTTGGTATTATTATTAGTTTTTCTTTTGTTTATCAAGAAAATCATAATACCTCTTCATGTAATTGAATCCCTAAATACTTACTACTTCTCAATGGAATAAAGACCTAGTTTATTATAAATATTCCTTCCAATGCTTAGTGCCTGGCCTAGAACACAAAATGAGTTGAAGATGGGCTTATTAAATGACAAATGAGTATATGAGTGATCTAAGGACTGTACAAGTACATTAGAGAGTGATGGTAACAGTAAAGTTTACAGTGTCTTATTAAATTTCAAGTTATTAAATATTCTAAAACATGCATTTTACTGATTTTTCTTTTCAAATCACAAATCTTCTTGATGCTGTATTTTTTATTTTTCATTATTTATTTATTAGTCTTTATTAAAATTTATTCATGTTGTATCACACTGTAGTCCTCCCTTGTCTCCTCCCACTCCCACTCACCCTCCATATTCTCCTCCTATGGCCCTTCTCTAGTCCACTGACAGGGGAGGACCTCTTCCCCTTCTCTCTGACCCTAACCTATCAGGTCTCATCAGGGCTGACTGATTTTTCTGATGCGCATTTTTAACATATAATATGAAGGTGCTACAACTTTCCAATTACAAAGTGTTTAACTTTCCAAAAGAAACCAAGAAGATAAATCATAACGTTCATATATATTAGTTGAAAGAAAACATTGATTTCAAAGAAGAAAATATTGGTAAACAATTGAGAACAATGATAAATGAAATTAACTTAATTACACCACAGCTGTCTTCAGAGAACACAGCATAAACATGCAACAGAAGAATCTCTAAAAGAAAATAACAACAAAATCAAAGCTTATCACATGCTTATGTAAGAGAAGAAATCTGGGATAATTAACTGCAGAGATAATGATTTTTTATTATTCAATTTCTATTATGCTAATCATGTTAATGCCTGACTTAACAGAGTTATTGCTCTCTTTTAGAGCATAGCTATAGTTCTGTGTGACATTATCTTTAACTTGCTTATTTGGTTTTGACAAAAACCTAGTATGATATATACTGCTGATAATCTTTTTCCAATTTACAGTCAGAACACTTGTTAGAATCTTTTTATTACAGAAAAGATTAGGTCTGTGGCAGAACCTGAGAATTTACATTTCTAGCAAGCTCTCTAAGTAGGTTGACGCTGCCAGCTCAGGAATCTCACTGTTAAAACAATTCAGCTACATCTCTATTGGACTGTGCCAAATTATACTGCAAGTATCCAAAAACCTGGACGATTTGATGTTTCTCATATCAACTGGGTTTCTTAAAAAACTAAACTATTTGACAGATGGAAGTAGATCATTTTAGTTGTCACAATAAGTTTTAATGAACCAGAAAGTATTTAAAAATGATAACTAACTATGGCTTTAAAAAGAAAACGTCTGTTTTCTCTAAGTAACTATTCTAAACTAAATAAAAGGAGGGAAATTCTAATCCATCCAGAATCTACTTAGTATGTATTTTTAGATACAATACTAATATGCTATTGTAGTCAACATTTAAATTCAATCATGTGAAATACACACATAGTTAATTTGGAAATCTTTTAATACTTACATTTTCTGTGGTTCCAGTAATTACATGGAGGCCATCATATGTTGATTTAATATACATGCCCTAAGAAAAAGACAGGATCAGAAGAAGTGAAATAACGGGTATATTTTCATTTATAATGCAATTTTATTCATGAGTTAACAATACTTCCTTTATTTTTGTTTGTACCCTAATTATTTCTTTTTTCCTATTTACTATCTATCTGTCTTTCTGTCTGTGTATCTATCTATCTATCTATCTATCTATCTATCTATCTATCTATCTATCTATCTATCACAATTTATTCACTTTGTATCCCTGCAGTAGCCCCCTCCCTCATCTCCTTTTTGTCCCATCTACCCTCCCTTTTCTTCCCCTATGCTCTCTCCCTAGTCCACTGATTGGGGAGGTCCTCCTCCACTTCTATCTGACCCTAGCCTCTCAGGTCTTATCAGGGCTGGCTAAATCATCTTCCTCTGTGACCTGGCAAGGCTGCATGCCCCAGGAGGGATTGATCAAAGAGCCAGCCACTGAATTCACGTCAGAGACAGTCCCTGATCCCCTTACTAAGGTACCCACTTGGAAATGGGTTTCATCTGAGAGGATCTAGGTCCTCTCAATGCATGGTCCTTGGTTGGAGTTTCTGTCTCTGCAGGCCCTCCTGGGCCCAGGTTTTTTGGTTCTGCTGTTCTCCATGTGGAGTTCCTTTCCCTCCAGGTCTTTCTATCTCTCTCTGATTCCATAAGGTTTCCCACACTCTGCCCAAAGTTTGGCTATGAGTCTCAGTATCTCCTTCGATACCTTGGTGGGGTATCTAAATTACTATGTAAATGTTCTGGTTTCTAAAATTTGTCTAAAGAAGCCTATACACAGCTGGGCATGGTGGTGCATGCCTTTAATCCCATCAGTCAGGGAAACTGAGGCTGGAGGATCTCTGTGAGTTTGAGGCTAGCCTACTCTTCAAAGAAAGACTAAGACAGCCAAGGCTTCACAGAAAAACCCTGTCTCAAAAAAAACAATATAAATAAATAAGCAAATAAATAATAAATAAACAAACACACACACACACACACGCGTGCACACACACACACACATAATTCAGAATGATATTTCAGTGTCCGGACGATAACTCATTCTAAACTCCATATTGTACATTATGTGGCAAAATAATAAATATTATAATAATAAATTCAAATATTTGCATATACGTTATTTATCTATTCTGCTATGATTTTACAATTAAAAGTAGGCACCAACAGATATTCATTCTATCTGTAATTAGGTGGAAGTGAATTAGTAATAAAATATTATTAAAGAAACTTTGTTTTGTTATATTTAAGCATCTTGTATTTTCTTCCTTTGTAGTATTTTATATTTTTCTCATTTTTTTGTGATATGCAAGAGAATTTAGCAAAACCAACAATGCCTTTGAAGAAAAATATACATTTAATATTTATGTAATGAAATAAATTTCTATATTATTCTCCCATACCTTTCTGTTTATTATATATTCAGATATTCAAATATATCCATGATTTCAGTGAAAAAAGGCAAATTAAGCAGAAATGTTAATTGTATGGAAGGATCAAGAAATGACTAGGAAGTTCTACCATTCTAAGAAGTCATTTCAAAATGTCATATATAAAAGGGCTAAAACTGTTCAGCATGGAGCTCTAAATGGGAAATGAAATGAATGTAATTTCATTTTTTAATATTATATAAATATAGAGTTATTGGGAATAGCGAGGAAGGGGAGGAAGAAGGACAGCACACACAGAAAGGGAGGGAAAGAAAGGTAGGAAACAGGCAGTGGAACCTAGATGTATAGATAATAGAGTGAATGGCCTCTGGGAGAGAAGCTCTGCCCCTAAGCAGAGGTAGGGACATTAACATCAAAGCATTTTGCTTATAATAAATGGATAATAGGTGAAGAATATTTTCTGGCTACTTCCTCACTCATGCTAGTCAAGCACTCTACATTCAACTCCACTGCTAGCTGTTGGAACCCATTCTAAAAAAATGAGATAACCTTAGCATGAATATAGTATGCAAATAAAGTTTAAAAGAGTAACTCGGAACTGAATATTTTACAAATATACAAATATATTACAAAGCCATATCCCCTGTTAATGGTAAGTATAGACTGATTACATTTCTTTCTACAAATCTTTCAATATGAGTATATTGATTATGAATTACTGGCATCTGATAAGAATTTGAAATGATTCTAGAAATGTTTTGGACATAAAGAAAATCTACTAAACTAATAAAAGTGTTCAGAAGAGGAAATAAATTTTTGGATGATGAAAATTATGGAAATAATCTATAATTTAGGAAATAATATGTGTAACTATGGCAAAAACTAAGAAATTTAAAAAGTAAGGGGATTATATCGTTGATGAAACAATAACAGTGTTATATAATTTAAATCTAGGCTATTTTTAAAAATATTGTTGCTTTTCTGCTTCTTTAGTTCTTTATATATACTGGATATTAGCCCTCTGTCAGATAAAGGGTTGGTGAAGATTCTTTCCCAATCTGTAGGCTGTCTATTTGTTTTGATGACAGTGTCTTTTGCTTTACAGAAGCTTTTCAGTTTCATGAGGTCCCATTTATTGATTGTTGCTCTTAGAGCCTGTGCTGTTGGTGTTCTGTTCAGGAAGTTGTCTCCTGTGCCAATGAGACAAATGGGATGTGCATTGAACTTATGACAGGAGTCTACCACAAAAGGCATCTGAAAGACTCTACCTAGCAGTGTTTCAAAGCAGACACTAAGACTCATAACCAAACCCTCGGCAGAGTGCAGGGAATCATATGAAAGAAGGGAAGTTAGTATGATATGGAAAGGATAGGAGCTCTACAAGGACCAAATATATCTGGGCACAGGGTCTTTTCTGAGACTGACACTCAACCAAGGACCATCTATGGATATAACCTAGAACTTCTGCTCGGATGTGGCCTGTGGTAGCTCAGTAACCAAGTAGTTTTCCAAAGTAAGGGGAACACGGACTATTTCTAACAGGATCTCAAGGGCAGGCTGTTTGACACCCCCCCCCAGGGGAGGAGCAGTCTGTTAGGCCACAGAGGAGGACTTTGCAGCCAGCCCTGAAGATACCTGATAAAACAGGGTCAGATGAAAGGGGAGGAGGTCCTCCCCTATCAGGGGACTTGGAAAGGGGCAGGGAGGAGACCAGGGGGGGAGTGTGGGGTTGGGGAGGGAATGAGGGAGTGGGATACAGCTGGGACACAGAGTTAACAAAATGTAACTAAAAAGAAAAATTAAAAAAAATAAAATATTATATTTTATTCAAAAAAATATTGTAAAGATTTAAATAAAGTTAGTGCTGAACATGGTGGGTGAAAATCTTTATTCCCAGCATTTTGAAGGCAGACATCACCCTGGTCTACACATTGAGTTACAGACCACCCAGAGTTATACAATCCACTACAAAACAACCCCGCTTTAAAACAACATTAAAATGATTAAGAGTAGCTGTAGATATATATAGAGAGCTCAACTCTAAAAACTGGATAATCATGAGCAACAGGATAGAAATAATGATTATAAAATGGCACAAGAATAAAAATATTTTATACAGTAATATCATTTCTAATTACAAATAATAATTTGTTATAACTGCTTTTAATGTGATTACCTTATAAAAATTAATTTCTTCTTTGTAGTAATAATTAGAAAAATGACCAAAATGTGGACACCAAAAGAAAAAGAAGAAAAAAGTCATTTGGATGAACTTTACACTAATCATCTTTTTTTTCTGATGTGTATTTTTATTTTTTAATTTATTACAATTTATTCACTTTGTATCCCAGCTGTAGCCCTCATCCTTTCCCCTCCCAATCTTGTCCTCCTTCACTCTTCTCCTTCCATGTCCCTTCCCTAGTCCACTGACAGGGCAGGACTTTGTCCCCTTCCATCAGACCCTAGCCTATCAGGTCTCATCAGGAGTGGCTGTATTGTCTCCCTCTGTGGCCTGGCAAGGCTGATCACCTCAAGGGGAGGTGATCAAAGAGCATGCCAATCAGTTCATGTCAAAGACAGTCCCTGTTTCCATTATTAGGGAACCCAGTTGGAGACTGAGCTGCCATGGGCTACCTCTGTGCAGGGGTTCTAGGTTATCTCCATGCATGGTCCTTGGTTGGAGTATCAGTCTCAGAAAAAACCCCTGTGCCCAGACTTTTTGGATCTGTTGCTCTCCTTGTGGAGCTCCTGTCCCCTCCAGGTCTTTCTATCTACCCCTTCTTTCATAAGATTCCTTGCACTCTGCCCAAAGTTTGGTTATGAGTCTCAGCATATGCTTTGATACCCTGTTGGATAGATTCTTTCAGAGCCTCTCTGTGGTAGGCTCCTGACCTGTTCACTGTTTTCTCCCTCTTCTGATGTCTATCCCATTTGTCTTTATGAATGAGGATTGATCATCTTAGCCAGGGTCCTCCTTATTGCTTAGCTTCTTTAGGTGTACAGATTTTAATATGTTTATTCTATATTATATGTCTAATATCCACTTAAAAGTGAGTATCTACCATGTGTGTCTTTCTGCTTCTGGGTTACCTCACTCAGGATGATCTTTTCTAGTTCCCACCATTTGCCTTCAAATTTCATGATTTCCTCGCTTTTAATTGCTGAGTAGTATTCCATTGTGTAAAGGTACTACAATCTCCTCATCCATTACTCAGTTAAGGGACATTTAGGTTGCTTCTAGAATCCGGCTATTAAAAATAGACAATTTTCTTGATAGATTCCATCTTCCAACATTAAGTCAAGATCAGGTACAAAGACTGAACAGCCCTATATCCCCCAAGGAATTTGAAGCAGTCATTCACAGTCTCCCCTCCAAAAAAAGCCCTGGGCCCAATGGTTTCAGCGCGGAATTCTACCACACCTTCAAAGAAGTGCTCACACCAATTCTCCTCAAACTATTCCACAAAATAGAAACAGAAGATACATTACCAAACTCATTCTATGAAGCAACAGTCACCCTGATGCCTAAACCACACAAAGACCCAACAAAAAAAGAGAACTTCAGACCTATCTCTCTTATGAACATTGACGAAAAAATACTCAATAAAATCCTTGCAAACCGAATCCAAGAACACATCAAAGATATCATCTACCACGACCAAGTAGGCTTCATCCCAGGCATGCAAGGGTGGTTCAACATACGGAAATCCATCAATGTAATCCACCACATAAACAAACTGAAGGAGAAAAACCACATGATCATCTCCTTAGATGCTGAAAAAGCATTTGACTAAGTCCAACACCCATTCATGTTTAAAGTCTTGGAGAGATCAGGAATACAAGGCACATAGCTAAAGATAGTAAAGGTAATATACAGCAAGCCTATAGCCAACATCAAACTCAATGGAGAGAAACTTAAATCAATCCCACTGAAATCAGGGACAAGACAAGGCTGCCCACTCTCTCCATACCTCTTCAACATAGTACTTGAAGTCCTAGCCAGAGCAATGAGACAACTAAAGGAGATCAAGGGGATACAAATCGGAAAGGAAGAGGTCAAAGTGTCACTATTCGCAGATGATATGATAGTATATATGAGCGACCCCAAAAATTCAACCAGAGAACTCCTCCAGCTGATAAACACCTTCAGCAAAGTGGCAGGATACAAAATCAACTCAGAAGCCCTCCTGTATACCAAAGACAAAAGGGCCGAGAAAGAAATTAGGGAAACAACACCCTTCACAATAGCCACTAATAACATAAAGTACCTTGGGGTGACACTAACCAAGCAAGTGAAAGACCTGTTTGAGAAAAACTTCAAGTCTCTGAAGAACGAAATTGAAGAAGATCTCAGAAGATGGAAAGATCTCCCGTGCTCATGGATTGGTAGGATTAACATTGTGAAAATGGCCATCCTGCCAAAAGCAATCTACAGATTCAATGCAATTCCCATCAAAATACCAACTCAATTCTTTACAGACCTTGAAAAAAAGATTCTCAGCTTCATATGGAGAAAAAAAACCCCAGAATCTCCAAAACAATCCTGTACAACAACAGATCATCTGGAGGTATCTCCATCCCCGATCTCAAGTTGTACTACAGGGCAATAGTAATAAAAACTGCATGGTATTGGCATAAAAACAGAAAGGAGGATTAATGGAACTGCATAGAAGACCCAGAAATAAACCCGCACACCTATGAATACTCGATTTTTGACAAAGAAGCCAAAACCATTCAATGGAAAAAAGACAGCATCTTCAACAAATGGTGCTGGTCCAACTGGATGTCCACATGCAGAAAAATGAAAATAGATCTATATTTATCACCCTGCACAAAACTAAAGTCCAAGTGGATCAAAGACCTCAGCATAAAACCAGATACTCTAAATCTGTTAGAAGAAAAAGTGGGGAACAGCCTGGAACTCATTGGCACAGGAGACAACTTCCTGAACAGAACACCAACAGCACAGGCTCTAAGATCAACAATCAATAAATGAGACCTCATGAAACTGAAAAGCTTCTGTAAAGCAAAGGACACCATCATCAAAACAAAACGACTGCCTACAGATGGGAAAGAATCTTCACTAACCCTTTATCTGACAGAGGACTAATATCCAGTATATACAAAGAACTAAAGAAGCTGAAAAGCAGCAAACCAAGTAATCCAATTAAAAAATGGGGAACGGAGCTAAACAAAGAATTCTCTGTAGAGGAATATCGAATGGCAGAGAAACACTTAAAGAAATGCTCATCCTCATTAGCCATCAGGGAAATGCAAATCAAAACAACCCTGAGATATCACCTTACACCCATCAGAATGGCCAAGATGAAAAACTCAAGGGACAACACATGCTGGAGAGGTTGTGGAGAAAGGGGAACCTTCCTCCACTGCTGGTGGGAATGTAAACTGGTACAACCACTCTGGAAATCTATCTTAAGACAATTAGGAATAGTGCTTCCTCAAGACCCAGCTATACCACTGTAGGTATATACCCAAAGTTTGCTCAAGTACACAAAAGGGATGTTTGCTCAACCATGTTTATAGCAGCTTTATTTGTAATAGCCAGAACCTGGAAACAACCCAGATGTTCATCATCAGAGGAATGGGTACAGAAATTGTGGTATTTTTACACAATGGAATACTACTCAGCAATCAAAAAGGAGGAAATCATGAAATTTGCAGGCAAATGGTGGGATCTAGAAAAGATCATCCTGAGTGAAATATCCCAGAAGGAGATAGACAAACACAGTATATACTCACTTATATAGACCTATAAGATGTGATAAACATAATGAAATCTGTACACCTAAAAAAGATAATCAAGAGAGCGGACATGGGGTAAGATGATCAATCCTCGTTTAGAAAGACAGACGGGATGTGCATTGAACGTATGACAGGAGTCTACTGAGCACATTTGAAAGACTCTAACTAGCAGTGTTTTCAAAGCAAAGACTCATGACCAAACCTTTGGCAGAGTACAGGGAATCATAAGAAAGAAGGGGAGTTAGTCTGATGGGGAAAGGATAGGAGCTCCACAAGGACCAAATATATCTGGGCACAGGGTCTTTTCTGAGACTGACATTCAACCAAGGACCATGTATGGATATAACCTAGAACCTCAGCTCAGATGTAGCCTGTGGTAGCTCAGTAACCAATTGGTTTCCCATAGTGAGGGGAACAAGGACTATTTCTAACAGGAACTCAATGGCTGGCTCTTTGGCCTCCCCACCCCCCAAGGGAGGAGCAGTCCTGTTAGGCCACAGAGGAGAGCTTTGCAGCCAGTCCTGAAGATACCTGATAAAACAGGATTAGATGAATGGGGAGGAGGTCCCCCCTATCAGTGGACTTGGAAAAGGGCATGGTGGAGATGAGGGAGGGAGGGAGGGAGGGACTGGGAGGGAATGAGGGATCGGGACACAGCTGGGATACAGAGTTAATAAAATGTAACTGATAAGAAAAAAATAAAATTCAAAAAAAAATAAATAAAAAAATAAAAACAAAACAAAAAAAATAGACCTGCTATGAGCATGGCTGAGCAAATGTCCCTGTTGTATACTTGAGCACATTTTGGATATATGCCTAGGAGTGGTATAGCTGGATCTTGAGGTAGTACTATTCCTAATTGTCTGAGAAAGCGCCAGATTAATTTCCAAAGTGGTTGTATAAGTTTAGAGCCCCACCAGCAGTGGAGGACGGTTCCCCTTTCTCCACAACCTCTCCAGCATGTGTTGTCATTTGAATTTTTGATCTTAGCCATTCTGATGGGTGTAGGATGGAATCTCAGGGTTGTTTTGATTTGCATTTCCCTGATGACTAAGTACACTGAAAATTTCTTTAAATGTTTCTCTGCCATTCAATATTCCTCTATTGAGAATTCTCTGTTCATTTCTATACCCCATTTTTAAATTTTATTATTTGGTTTGTTGGTGTCTAATTTCTTGATTTCTTTATATATTCTGGATATTAGCCATCTGTCATATGTAGGGTTGGTGAAGATCCTTTCCCAATTTGTAGGCTGTCGTTTTGTTCTGACGACGGTCTTTTGCTTTACAGAAGCTTTCCAGTTTCATGAGGTCCCATTTATTGATTGTTGCTCTTAGAGCCTGTGCTGTTGGTGTTCTGTTCAGGAAGTTGTCTCCTGTGCCAATGAGTTCAAGGCTCTTCCCTACTTTTTCTTCTAATAGGTTTAGTGTGTCTGGTTTTATATTGAGGTCTTGATCCACTTGGACTTTAGTTTTGTGCAGGGTGATAAGTATGGATCTATTTGCAGTTTTCTACATGTAGATATCTAGTTAGATTAGCACCATTTGTTGAAGATGCTATCTTTTTTCCGTTGTATGGTTTTGGCATCTTTGTTAAAAATCGAATACTCGTAGGTGTGTGAATTTATTTCTGGGTCTTCTATTCTATTCCATTGATCCACCAGTCTGTTTCCGTGCCAGTATCATTCAGTTTTTATTACTGTTGTTCTATAGTACTGCTTGAGATAAGGGATGTAGATAACTCCAAACAATCTGTTGTTGTAAAGGATTGTTTTAGCTATTTTGGGTTTCTTGTTATTCCATATGAGGTTGAGAGTTGTTTATTCAAGTTCTGAAAAGAATTGTATTGGTAATTTGTATTAATCTGTAAATTGCCTATGGTAATATGGCCATTTTTACTATGCTAATCCTGCCTAGCCATGAGCATGGGAGATCTTTCTAACTTCTGATGTCTTCTTCTATTTCTTTCTTCAGAGACTTGAAGTTTTTTTTTTTTTTTCATACAAATCTTTGACTTGCTTGGTTAGAGTTACACCAAGGTACTTTATGTCATTTGTGGCTATTGTGAAGGGTGTTGTTTCCCTAATCCATTTCTCAGCCCCCCTTTTTTTTATATACAGGAGGGCTACTGATTTTTTTTTTTAGTTAATTCTTTATCCAGCCACTTTGCTGAAAGTATTTATCAGCTGTAGGAGCTCTCTGGTTGAATTTTGGGGTTCACTCATGTATAGTATCATATCATCTGCAAATAGTGATACTTTGACTTCTTCCTTTCCGATTTGAATCCCCATGATCTCTTTTAATTGTCTTATTACTCTAGCAAGGAAGAGAGAGAGAGAGAGAGAGAGAGAGAGAGAGAGATGGTGAGAGAGATGTGGCTGTTAGATCCTTTTATTTTGATATTGGTTGTAGTTTGTTTGTGAGCTTGGCTACTTTTAGTTTTGCTGTAGTGAGGTTATTTATTTTCTGTTTTTCTGAATGTAGTTAGCTCTATTGGGTTGTATTTTTTTCCTTCTAATATCTTCTGTAATGCTGCATTTGTTGGTAGATATTGTTTAAATTTGTTTATGATGTTGAATATCTAGTTTTCCCATCTATGATGACTGAGTGTTTTTCTGGTTATAGTAGTCTGAGCTGACATTTGTGTTCTCTTAGAGTCTGCATGATATCTGTCCAGGCTCTTCTGGTTTGCATAGTCTCTCTTGAGAAGTCAGGTGTGGTTCTGTTGGGTTTGCCATTGTATCTTACTTGGCATTTTTCCCTTGCAGGTTTTAGTATTTTTTCTCTGTTCTGTATACTTACTGTTTTGATTATTATGTGGTGAGAAGATTTTCTTTTCTGGTCTAATCTATTAGGCATTCTGTAAGCCTCTTTTAATTGGGGAAATTTTCTTCTATGATTTTATTGAAAATATTTTCTGTGCTTTGGAGATGGGATTCTTTTTCCTCTATTCCTATTATTCTTAGGTTTTGTCTTCTAATGTTGTCTTGGATATCTTGGATGGTTTGTATCAGAAATTTTTTTTTTTTATATTTAACCTTTTCTTTGATGGATACATAGATGTCTTCTATTGTATCTTTCATACCTGAGCTTCTTCTATGTCTTGTAGCTTATTGGTATGCTTATCTCTGTAGTTCCTGTTTTCTTACCTAAGTTCTTTGTCTCCATGATTTCTTTCATTTGTGTTTTCTTTAATTTTTCCAATTCTATCTTTAGAACTTGTACTGTTTTGCTGATTTCCTTCACCTGTATGACTGTATTTTCCTTTGATTCCTTCACCTGCTTATTTGAACATTCCTGTTTCTTTTATTTCTTTCAGTGATTTAATTATTTTCTTTCCGAAGGTCACAAACTATTTGCCTGCATTTTCTTTTATTTCTTCACAGATGGCCATAATCTGTTTGACTTTATCTTCCTGTATTTCTTTACACATTTTGTTTCCTCAATTATCCTCTTCATAAACATAACTCTAAGGTCATCTTTTTTAATTTCACTTATGTTAGGGTGTCCAGAGCTACTTGCCCTTGGACAACTGGGTTCTGGAGATGCCATATTTCTTTGGTTGGTTGTGCTGTGACCTCTACTCATCTGTCTGTCTCTGTTGTTGGCTGTTAGTTTTTGGTGCTTACTGGAATCCTGTGGTGGGGAGAATCTTTTTGGCAGGAGGATGGCTGCTCCTGAAGGAGGCCTCCTCATCGTTTTGGGTATAGTTGCCAAATGGCAGGTGCTTCTCAGGAAATTGCCACAGCTTACTTCAGGTGTATGAACCTGTGGGGTTATTGTGGTCATGGGGGGGGGGGCTCTCCTCTCACCAGGAGAAGTCCTAGAGACAACTGCCCTGCCACTCGGTTTCATGCTCTGAATTTAGTGAGCTGTTGTTGTTGTTCTTACATTGTGTTTGCTGACCCCAGACCTCTTGAAGAACCAGTTACCCCTTCAGTTTGGTCAGTTTAGGTAGGGAAACAGGTTGCACCTTGGAGCAGTGTCTGGGGCTGATCCCATGGATCCCAGGCTTCTGTAGGTCTGAGGTTGGAGCTCTCTGCCCCGGTACCCAAGTGGTAATCAGTGGCAGGTGAGTGTAGCACTCAGGCCTGTGGCAGGAGGCCAGAGCCTGGAGCCTGTGGGAATCCAGAAACTTTTCCTGGAATTAGCTGGGTGTCCTGAGGTTGGACCTGATGTTTCTGCCACTGTAGTGTTTCCTCCCAACAGGGAGACCCAGTCTGTGGTGTTTTGGGGTCCACAGTTCAGTCTGAGATGGTGAGTAGAGCATGCAGGCACAGGGAAGTGGTTCTGTGCTGGCAGGAACCCAGGAAGTTTTCCCCAGGAAGTTTTCATTGTGGGGGTGGGGTGTTCGGCTAGCTACCCTGGGTCAGATGATGTTACCTTCAACATAGGGTTTCCTCAGTCTCTGGTGTTTTGGAGCACACAGTTTTGTCTGGGACAGTGTGTCAAGCAGGCAGGCATGTGGCTCTGCGCTTGGGGCTGAGAGCCTGCAGGAGCCCAGGACCAGGAGCTCTGGACCTTTTCCAGGTGTCTAGGTGACTTGAGGTCAGTTGGTCCAGATTTCTTCCTTCACCGTGGGGTTTACACTCGACTGGAAAACCTGGTGTCTGGTGTTGTGAAGCCCACAGTTCAGTCTGGGATGTGATCAGAGCATGCAGGCCTGTGGCTCTGGGCTGACAACTGAGAACCTACAGGGACCTGGGCACTCTTCCGGGTTTAGCTGGGTGATCTTAAAATGGACAAGATTGCTTCCCACACCATGGGGATTCCTCTCACCTGGGAAACAAAATCTTTGGTGTTTTAGAGCCCACAGTTCAGTCTGTCGGTCACTGTGCAGTCACTGCTGTTCTGCTTGTCAGACAGTGTCCTCTTGGCCCTGCCATCTTGGATTCTCAAACTGGTGGTTCTTCATTAATCATCTTTTAAGTGATGAAAAGTTCACAGAAAATACCCCCACTATTTGTTCCTCTCTGAGACAGTGCCAAGTAGTAGGAGAACATTCATTCAAATATCATTGTTTCTCTGGAAATATGATGAATACTGGCCTTGTATTTCATTAAAGCCCTCTCTCTTATTATTTCTTTTTGGTTTTTGGGGGGAGGGAAAGTTAATTCTGGGGTTGATTTGAACAGCTCCCTGTCCTCTGCTGATCTTGCTAAAATGACATTTGCTTTACTTAATCTCCAAATACCGGTTGAACAAAAATAGACAAAGGAGCCTCATAGTCAAAATGGTAAAATAAGGCATATTTCGAGATAGTTCAAACACCTCAGAAGAGAAAGACACCTGAAGTCAAAAAGCTTTCCCACTGATGCTTACAGGCTCCTCTGTTCAACTTATTACCTCGTCTATCATTCAGTTTTTAATTGTTCTAACAGATCTCATTTTACAACTTTTAATTTTCTAAGTATTGCTTTTAAAGCAAATCACATGACTAAATCACAACCAAGCACACTTGTTTCAGTCTTTTATCTGCATTTGCCTTTTAGACATTTCCCTATGGTTAAGCCCTTGTTGATTGTTAGTCAAATTCAGAAATGCATTTATTTTAAATGTGACCTATGAAGGTTACTCAAAAGTAAGTGCATTTTAAAATAGCATCTTGAATAACTCACATAAAGCCTCTAATCTTTTGCAAATTTGATATGAATCATAGGAAAGAAGTTCACCTTTAATTCTTTCAACTTTTTTTTTTCAACATTTTAGCTTTTCCTTTCTCTCCCTCTGGAATAGCAATTCAGCTGATGTTATTGCCTACTGTCTTTTACAAATGAGGTTCTTTAAGCAACTTCAAGTTTAAAAATATCCTCTTAAGCTGATCATACCTCCCTCTAATAATTCCAAACTTGGATAAAAGATAATTAAAAAAATATTTACCAGATATATTTTGTTCAGGTTTATCTCATAAATCCCTGCCTGGTTATTACTTAATATAAAACAATTGTTAAAAATCCGTTGTTCTGTTTTTACTTACAAAGTGAGAAAAATGAATACTTTGTAGGTTTGTGAGGAAAATAAAAGGCAAATAGAAAGTACGTCTACCACCTACCATAACTTCTATTTTTTTTTCCTTTATTCTGAAAGTTGTTTCTCTAACTGTTTAGATTTTTGGTTCTTACCACTTTAAGTTTATGTCTATTCCAAAAAGCAGATACAACCCTACCTAAAGTTTTAAAAAGATCTCTGCAGGGGCTATATCTTCAAAGAGAAAATAAATTGTTCATAACATCCATCAATTAGTTTTGGTTTGTTGGGGTCCAAAAGACCAAAACAACCCAAGCAGTCACAGAGTTCAATAAAGCAAGATCTTTATTTGAATTAGGCAGTAAAAACTGATCAGTTAGGGACACAACAACAGACTCAAGAGCTGACTGCATCCTTGAACGTTCATCTTAAGTATTTAAGCAGATGACAAAATTTTATTGTACTCAGGCTGCTACTGATCAATCAGGGCCACAGAACAGACTCCAGAGCTGAACTGAAACTTCGAAGGGAAATTGTACAGCACTTTTAAAGAATGGAACTACAAAGTAAGGGGAACAAGGCACATTGTGCTTGTTACTGGAAAAAAAATCTGTTTCTAGTTGTGGTGTGGCTCATCCTTAGCACACACCTTTAATCCAAGTGCTTTCTGCTTGAATACTGTAAACAGAATTAAATAAAGTAAACCATAGGTCAAGAGGTGGAGCAAGCAACCAGTTGACAGGAAGTGAATATAGAAAAAAAAATAAACTGGAGAGAGTAAGAGGGAGTCTGAAGCATGCATAAAGAGACACACAGAAATTAGAAGGGAGGGACATTCAGTTTGAGTTTTTTATGAGATGGTGAGGGGAAGGAGCATTCCTTCTTTTGGGATATCGGCTGAGGAGGAAGGTCAGCTGGGTGCTTTCTCTGACTCTCTAAGTGAGGAGGCTTTCACTCCAGCATCTGGCTCCTGAGTCTTTCTTGGTGAAATCAAATAATTGAGATTTTGTTACAAACAACAGAGGAGGACACTCACTGTTAAAACCTGGCTCCAACATGTGCATGTACACATGTTGGACACACATATACATATATTAATATATATATATATATACAACTTACATGCACTCACGCACAAATATGTGGAATTTAACTATGTACCCAATGGGGAAAAAAGATACACTAAAACCAGAGCAACTCAAAGTAAAAGAAACACAAAATACCTACTTGAATGGCAGGTAACACTGTGCTTTCTATAAAACTGTGAAATGTCTTTAAGCTAAGGAATTTTAATGATAAAAGAAATGCATCCAATGAGTACCCAACTAAATGGGATAATTCAGGAATTACTATTTTCATTTCTCTGTTTTTTTTTAATGGTTTGCCTTTTAAAGGTGATTTTTATGACACCCTCCTACTACCTCGACTTCTCTAGGAAATGAAAAGGATAAGACTCTGGAAATTCATAGATGTTTACATTTGGAGGCCAATTCTTTGCTTACATCATTTGCTGTGTACTTATGGATGATGGCTTTGATTAACATGATATGCCTTACCAGCCCTTCACTTGGTTTGATATTTGCCAGCTGAATCACTTCCAGGTGAGCAGACTGTGAAACCAGAGGATCTGACGACAGGGATATGATGTGGTCACAGACTCCAGAAAGAGTTTTACACTGGAAATGAAAGAGGAAAGTTATGGTAAACATGTTTTGTAAATAAGATACAAATCAAGGTTTTATTTTATTTTTAATTATGTATATATATGTGCTGACACCCTGATAGGAATCAGATATATCTAGGTAGTTGTGAGCTACTCAATGTGGGTGATAAACTCACTCTGAATCTCTGAGCCATCTTTCCAGTCCCTTTAAATGCATTTTTCTTGACTTACTGGAACACGTTTACCTCTGCATAAAATTTCCTACTTCTATAACACGTAGCTTGCAACATCTAATCTACTTCTTCACTCTTCTTTGACCACTCAGAAAGTTATCTTATTCTAAACCCCTCTGAGGCAGGGACCATTTATATCCCAGTCATCTCTAAGTTTTCTCCTTACCACTCACATCTTAATACTGTAAATACACGATATGAATGAGCAGAAGATCAATCAGGTTTATTTAATTAAATTTTTTAATATTAGTTACACTTTATTAACTTTGTATCCCAGCCGTAGCCCCATCCCTCTTTCCCTCCCAGTCCTACCCTCCCTCCCTCATCTCCTTCCTGCCCCTTTCCAAGTCCACTGATAGAGGAAGACCTCCCTTTCATCTGACCCTAGCTTATCAGGTATCTTCAGGACTGGCTGAAAACTCCTCCTCTGTGGCCTAGCAAGGCTGCTCCTCCTTTGGGGTGGGGTTCAGGGGGAGGTCAAAGAGCCAGCCATTGAGTTCATGTCAGAAATAGTCCCTGTTCCCCTTTTCCCTTACTAGGGAACCCACTTGGATACTGAGCTATCTTTTTTTTTTTTTTTTTTTTGTGGAGAGGAAGGCATAATAATCTAGCTCCATAGTGTTTCACTTGTCCTGTGGTGATTGCATTAGTCTACCTTGAAGGTGATGATTCTCTTTATCTCCCTGGACTCAGCTTCCCTCCACTATATAATGCGACTCATAGTTTTTGCATATGTTTCTCAACACTGCACTTTAATTGTAGTTATTAGCTCCTAAAGATAGATGTCACATAACACAAATACCCAGAGGAAAAAAAATATGGGCCTGATATGAGGATAAATGTTTATAATTACCATAATGAAAACAACTTTGTCTGTAAACAAGTTATAGCTTTGAGGCTGTTTTCTTCAAATAGAAAATTATATGATGCAATGAAAATTGCCTTATAAGATTTACAATCCAAGATATGATAATATATATTTCAACAGCCAAATATAGCTCTTATCCAAAGATAATAAACAAATGCTTACCTGTATTACCTATTGTTTTCCTTACTATAAAGATTTTAGTTCTTACACATGAGGTGACTTAACACACTATTCTTAATTCCATGATCATCTTATAATCACACTGGCCAGTCTAGCTGCACAATGACCATTATAAATTCACTCCTCTCTCTGATATTAAGGTCCCAGTACTTTGGATAAAATGAATGTGTTCACCTTGATAAAGCTCTTCTTGTAAGTGATAGTAAGTGTTAATTATAAACTTGAAACTCTAGAATCACCTAGGATATAGGCCCAGTGCATATTTGTAGGGATTGTTTTGATTACATTAATTGAAGTGAGATGACCTGCCCATTGTGGCAGCATTTATGCACAGCTATGTGATCCTGGACGGCATGAGAATAAAGAAAGGCAGCTGAGTGCTAACAGTGATGCATCCACTGCTATTTGTGATGATAGATGTGGTTTTACCAACTCCATCAAGCTCTAGGTGCTGTGACTTTCTCCACAGTGATGGACTTTAACTTGGAACTGTGAGATAAAATGAATCATTTCTTCTTTGTCAGCCTCCCCACTGCTTGTAATACAGTTGTGAACATCACACAAGGTTTACATTACTATTTTAAAATTCAATCATATTTATGCTAGCTAAGACTGTATTTTAGAAAAATAATAGAGTAGGAAAATAGACTGCAATTATTATTTAATATTATTGCTAGCAGAAATTGCTTGTAGAATGCTTACAAATGATTGGCACAAGGAAAAATACTTCATATTCATTCTGATTTATCATTCTAACTTCCTAAAGTATGTATTAGTATAGCCAGCTGAATAAATGTGAGAATCAGGATAAAAAAAAAGCAATGGTTGTTGATTTGGCAGAATGATCTGAATTCTTCTTTTTCTTCTCCTCCTCCTTTGAGACAAGGTTTCTGTGCAGTTTTCCTAGACTCCCTTTACAGACCAGGCTGGCCTAGAACTCACAGAGATCTGCCTGCTTCTGCCTCCCTGAGTGCTGGGATTACAGGAGTGTGCCACCACAGCTGTCTATGATCTGAATTCTTAATTATTCTGTTTACTTTGATTATTAGTTATTAAGTATTTCTAATAAACTTCATTTGTACCTTTTTGTTTGCATTAGACAAATGTTAGATAATACAACTAAAACATAATATAATAAAATTAAATCATATTTACAAGTGTTTTACAACTTAAAATATTCCTTGTAATATGTCTTTCTACAAAAGCTTACAGTAATTTTAGTAACAAAAGGACAATTCTACTGTATCTATAAGATGACTGGCATCACTTTATAAAAGGCATTTTTTTCAATATTCATTTCAAAGGATTTCACATCTTTAGTTCAAAAACAAAAAAATAAAAACTCGTAAAAACACGTTCAAATGAAATGAAAGACTGATGCGCTGTATTGGTCTGGTGGTTAGGATTCAATATTCTCTCAAATAAACCTAAAGAAAATATACAATTATAATAAATATTATGACCAGCTTTTTGGGTTGTATTAAGCTATCCAAGATTCTGACAAAGAATGCCTGAATAACAATGGAAAAAGCTAGTTACAATGAATAACAATTTAAATATATGCAGTTTCAGGTTATTTTCAATGGGGTGGTTAGTTTATATTAGTATCAATTATGAATTAATAAAATTAATAGTTTATAATTTTAGAATATAGAGGAGCCTTTCCAAGATATATTCCTGTGAATCACAAGAACATATTATTATTTATTTATTACAATTATTCACAGTGTAGCCCCCTCCCTCATCTCCTTCTATTTCCATCTTTCCTCCCTCCTCCTCTCCTCTCCCTCTTCCCTAGTCCACAGATAGAAGTCCTCCACCCCTACTGTCTGACCCTAGCCTATCAGGTCCCATCAGGATTGCCTGGATCCAATTCCTCTGTGGGTTTCTAGTTTGCCACACCAGGGAGAAGTTATCAAGGAACAGGCAATGGAGTTCATGTCAGAGATTGTCTCTTCTCCCCTTACTAGGGAACCCACATAGAGACTGAGCTGTCTATGAGCTACATCTGAGCAGGGGGTCTAGGTCCTCTTTATGCATGGTCTTTGGTTAATGCATTAGTCTGTGTGGGTCCCCCTTGGCGTCTGAATTTTTTTGCTTTGTTGGTCTTCTTGGGTGATTCCTATCCCCTCTGGGTCCTTTAATATCCCCCTTCTTCCAAAAGACTCCCTGAGCTCTGTCCAAAGTTGGCAGTGTTTCTCTGCATCTGCTTAGATCCACTGCTAGGTGGAGTCTTTTAGAAGACATTTGTGGTAGCCTCCTATCCAGTTCCCTCTCTTCTACCACTTCAGGTGTCTATCTTCTTTTCCCTTCTGAATGAGAATGAAGCATCTTCCCTGGGGTCCTTGTTGTTTAGCTTCTTTAGGTTTGTATTGTCTATTTTAATATAAAAATTGTAAGGGGAAAAGAAGATCTGGGCAAAATATGTTTATTAATATGATTTTAAATGCAACATGTTAGTCACATTAGAGAAGTCACAAATAGATATGATTAACCAATAATAAGATACAACATTCTTTCATTATCTCTGAACTTATCTGATAGTATTAGATAAATAAAGTTTTACCTATTATATTTTAAATGGAAATTTATCAAGTGATCTAAATGCAAACAACAGTGAAAAGCTAAGAGATAGAAAAGTCAGAAAGACAAACACGGTATATACTCACTTATATAGACCTATAAGATATAATAAACATAATGAAATCTATACACCTAAAAAAGATAATCAAGAGAGCGGACATGGGGTAAGATTATCAATCCTCGTTTTGAAAGACAGATGGGATACGCATTGAACATTGACAGGAGTTTACTGAGCACATTGGAAAGACTCTAACTAGCAGTGTTTTCAAAGCAAAGACTCATGACCAAACCTTTGGCAGAGTACAGGGAATCATAAGAAAGAAGAGGAGTTAGTCTGATGAGGAAAGGATAGGTGCTCCACAAGGACCAAATATATCTGGGCACAGGGTCTTTTCTGAGACTGACATGCAACCAAGGACCATGTATGAATGTAACCTAGAACCTCTGCTCAGATGTAGCCTGTGGTAGCTCAGTAACCAATTGGTTTCTCATAGTGAGGGGAACAAGGACTATTTCTAACAGGAACTCAATGGCTGGCTCTTTGGCCTCCCCACCCCCCAAGGGAGGAGCAGTCCTGTTAGGCCACAGAGGAGAGCTTTGCAGCCAGTCCTGAAGATACCTGATAAAACAGGATCAGATGAATGGGGAGGAGGTCCCCCCTATCAGTGGACTTGGCAAGGGGCATGGTGGAGATGAGGGAGGGAGGGAGGGACTGGGAGGGAATGAGGGATCGGGACACAGCTGGGGTACAGAGTTAATAAAATGTAACTGATAAGAAAAAAATAAAATACAAAAAAAAATGCAAAAAAAAAAGAGATAGAAAAGTCTTACATTAACTGTAGAGGATACCCAGGCATATAATTAAGTTACTTAATATATTTTCGTTTTTACAAATAAATGTAGTACTGTTCATTTATTCCTTAGAATGTATTAGAGCAAGTAAATCGGAACATCTTTACATTTACTAAAGTAGAATTGTAATTCATATGACCAAGTTTAAAAAACAAAAGAAAACAACAAAACTCCAGGCTCAGTAGGTTAAACAAAAGGCTTTACCAAAAGCAACTTAAACTTTTCATTTGTATACATGAATACACAGTACAAAGGGTATAAAATACAAAAACAAGATAAATTAAGAAATCAAAGAGTAGCAGCAGAGTGCAGTGGCCCATGCCTGTAATCCCAGCCCTCAGGGAGGCAAAGGCAGGCAGATCTCTGTGGGTTCCAGCCTAACCTGGTCTACAAAGTGAGTCCAGGACAGCCAAGGCCCCATGGAGAAAACCTGTCTCGAAAAATATATGATTTAATACACACATAGTTTAAATAACTCAGGTTTATTATCGATTACATAGAAAAGAGTAAATTTTATGGTGGGAAATTTTAGTTACTGATAAAATTATAATAGTTTACGGAACAGAGTGTCCTTTCATTTTAGTATTTGGTTGGGATACTAGAATAATTGACTATAAGTCTTGCCTATACTTCTGTGTCATTTTGAGATAAGATTTGTTTTGTATTTGGAAAACAAGATTTATACTTTTTTTGTAAAATCTTCATTAATTCAAATATGGTAAAGACTTCTAAATGATAAATTTCATTTGGAAATATAATATTTGGTGTCTCAGCGATTGACAGATCTTTATGGAAGTGGGAACTCTTTTCATTACATTGATCTGCGAATGTGTGAGCACTCACACACACAGATAAAGAGAGAGCACGTTCATCTCACACAGGTGTGCATGCAGGTACCAGGGCACAGAGCTCCCACCTCAGACCTACAGAAGCCTGGGATCCATGGGATCAGCCCCAGACACTGCTCCAAGGGGCAACCTGTTTCCCTACCTAAACTGACCACCTTTATCTACTGAGCCATCTCACTGGGCCCTAAGCTAGAAATTCTGTACCTTTATCTACTCTGCATCATTGAAATAAAAGGTACACTCAATGATGGCTAACTCTGAATAAATAAAGTTCAGGAACAAAACTTAAGTTGGTATTTAAGTTTTATTTCATATACATATTCCCCAATACAGGAAAATTTTTTTATTCATATAAGTGAAGATAACCAAAAGACACCTTTAAAATTTTTTTCTTTATTATTATTATTGTTAATTATAATTTATTTACTTTCTCTCCTGGCTGTAGTCCCCTCCTTCATCTCCTCCAGGTCCCACCCTCCCTCCCTCATCTCCTCCCATGTCCCTCCCCTAGTCCACTGATAGGGGAGGTCCTCCTTCCCTACTATCTGACCCTAGCCTACCAGGTCTCATCAGGACTGCCTGGATCCTCTTTTTCTGTGGCCTAGTTAGGACACCTCACCACTGGGAGGTGTCCAAAGAGCCAGCCAGTGAGCCCATGCCAGAGACAGCCCCTGTTCTCCTTACTATAGAATCCACATGGAGACTGAGCTGCCATGGGCTACACCTGAGCAGGTGGCCTAGGTCCTCTCCATGCATGATCCTTGGTTGATGCATCAGTAGGACCCCCTGAGCCAGTATTTTTTGGTTCTGTTGTTCTCCTTATGGAGCTCCTGTCCCCTCCAGGTTTTTCTATCTCCCACTTCTTTCATAAGATTCCCTGCACTCTGCCCAAAGTTAGACTATGAATCTCAGCCTCTGCTTTGATACCCTGATGGGTAGAGTCCTGAAAGATAACTTTTAACTTTATAACTAATGCAACTTTATAATTATTGCAACTAATGCAATATGTCAAAATGATATCCATATCTAGAAACTGTTTAAAGTAGCTTTGGTAATCAATAAAAGTCATGTAAACTCATTCTTCTAAAGTCTCCAAACACTCTTGTAGTCTATCTGTGTTTCAAAATAAGATGCAAAGAAAAAGAAAAAAGAGCACCACAAAATTAAATAATACCACCCTTATGATAATCATGCTTGCATAAAAGCCATCCATACTGTTATCACAGAGTATATGCTGTGTGATATAAATGCCTAATATAATGCTATGGTTTCTACAGCTTGGAGTATTGCTTCTGCTATATATTTTGGGCTGTACCCTTAGCATCACAAACATTAAGCTTGTTATACTTGTAGTTCCCCCCAAAATAATAAAAGCAGTAAGACCTTCTTGTGAGTTAAAATTACTCTTTCAAAGCTCATGCACTCAAATTACCTTACCTTCTAAATTATTACATTTAAATGTATAGGCATTGACAATTATTGATAGTATCTCCTTCTCACAAAAGCTTCTAATTGCTAAAATCCTCACAGAATTTCAATTAACATAACTGAAACTTTTTGTTCTATTTTCCTAAATGACACATTGGTGTCCTGAGAGAGCAAATAAGCTACACAAGTTGACAGAGTTAAAGGCGTAGTCAAAGCAAAATTCCACAAATCTTGATGCTAAATAAAATGTTTGTTTTCCAATGACACACCAACTTTTACAAAAGAACAAGCTATAGGTGTAAATACAGTATTTTATATTTAAATTTAAATGATCAAGAGAAATAGTTTAATAATCTCTTTTGATTACTAATTGCTTTTATGCTTTACTTAAAAATTTCCAAGTTTTTTTTGGTTTGGTCTTGATTTAAATTTAAATTAATATGTACTTGGGACTGATACATATAACCGCAAGCTTAGAGACTTAAAACGACGCACTTATCTCCCAGTTTCTGTGAGCTAGGAATCCAGATGCCAGTTCTTACTCTGCAGATTATGGTTTTACAAGACTGTCAGGTGTCAGCAGGGCTAAATTTCCAGAAGAGAGGTTTAAAAGATAGAGAATATGCTTCCATGTTCATTTATGTCAATGCTAGAATTCATTTTGTTGCAGCTATTATTACTGAAGTTTTATTTTCTTTCTGCCTATTACCCAGAGGTTATTATTAGCTCCTAAGAGTTGCCTTTGGTTCTTCACTACATGGAAGATATATATATATATATATATATACTTATATATGTATATATATGTATTCACCTAAAAAGGATATATGAATATATATAAAAGGATAAAGGATATATATCCTTTTTAGGTGAATAAGAACCAAACAGCTGAAACCTGTGAGCAATGCTTACACATACACTCCAGAAAAATGAAGGTGGCATGTATGGTTTCGCAGAGGTAAATCTTGCCATACTGTGACAGTTAGGAATTTATTAATTTGCAGCTCCAAATTTACCTTTCAGCCTTTTCTGTGATAATGGAGTGGATGCTCTTGCATTGCCTCCTTTACATTGGGTACACTATTATATCTTCTGTCAGTAGAGGGCATTGCAGAGACACTACAGGTGGAAAGGCTTCTCTTCCAGGTTCTTGTTAACCACGTTCATTTTTTCATTTGTTTGTTTCTAATTTAAGGGTCTATGAGTGATCTCTATTTTTGTTGAGGACACCAGGTATGTCCTGTTCCAACCACAAACCTTGACCATTTATTCAAACCTCTCAGCAACTTTGCAGCCCTGTCTAGGTTCAAATGCTACCATCTTGAGGCTATCTTAGGCTTTCTTGAAATCTTACTATAGCAACACCCCTATAAAACACCATTTTCATCTTCCTACATTGAAAAACGTCGTCTCTCTCTCTTGTTATGGCAACAGTAGGTCAGTTATGATCTAGACAAATCTGAGGCTGCAACCATACTTTTTAAGCCCTGGGGGCCAGTGCTCTGCCTATCTTTTCCTGGGCACTCATTTCTCTTAGTTTTCAGGAATGGTTTAGGATTCCCTATATAACACAAGAGACATCATTTCATATAGGCTAATAATTCTTTGTTACAAACTTTCCTTGTTGAAGGTACTGTGTAGTTTCTGTCTTTATACTGATTCAATTATATTGGACATTTATTTTACGGCAAGTGGGCTCGACTTTTAAAAATCTATTTTCTTTGATCGCATGCAGAGTGGTACCAGATAAAGATTGTCCTCAAATTTATCAATTTATTTATCCACTCTGTTTTCTCATGATTTTGTGAGTTTATCATAAAAGAATGGGGCATTATGATCCAAGAAATTACAGCTAGCCCAATTCTTAAACTTAATTAGAAAGGCTAATTTAAGCTTGCTCACAGCTAGCAAGTGTCAAACTAAAGTCAGGGCACAATTTTTTTTTTAATTTCTACTAAATTATGCTAGTACTCAATATAAACAAATACTTTATAAGGACAATGAATATTCCCTCAGAATCAGCCTAAACAAACTATTCTGCAATGTATAATATGGTCAGCAAATATAACATAACCAAGAATACACAAAAATAAACTACTTTCTTATACACTGTCTATAATCATCATAAAAAACAGTAACATCAGGTTATCTTCTTTATGTAGGCTGGATTTTTTTAGAATACAGTTTTCTCCTTTTTTCATAGGAAAGACAAACATTTTCTACTTCCATCATATTATACTTAAACTCTCCCTCGTATTTTTTGGCATGTATTACAGTTATAGAGGAGTTATTCTTTTCAAGATTTATTTACTTTTACTTTATGTATATGAGTGTTTTAGAAATCATTTTAATGAAAATAACTAGAAATTACATGCCTAAATTCTACAGTCACAATAAAATATCAAGCATAAAAATATTCAATTTGCTCTGGACTGCAGCAACAGTTTTAACAGAGGATACCCGGTTATTATTGATAAAAGCACCTTTTCACAAATCAGAGAACTTCTGAAGATCAATATAAAACTTTCTATGAATTTTTTATATTTCTTTTTAAAATTTTTTATTTGATTTTATTTACGTATTTATTTATTACAATTTATTCACGTTGTATCCCTGCTGCATTTCCCTCTCTTGTCTCCTCCCAGTCCCACCCACCCTCCTTCTTCTCCCCCTATGGCCATTCCCTAGTCTCCTGATAGGGGAGGACCTCCTCCCCTTCTAGGTGACCCTAGCTTATCAGGACTCATCAGGACTGGATGCATCATCTTCCTCTGTGACATGGCAAGGCTGCACCCACCAGGGGGATGTGATCAAAGAGCCAGCCACTGAGTTCATGTCAGAGACAGTCCCTGTACCCCTTACTAGGAAACCCACTTGGAAACTGAACAGCCAATAGGCTTCCTTTGAACAGGGGGTCTAGATCCTCTCCACGCATGGTCCTTTTTTGGAGTACCACTCTCTGCAGAACTCCCTGGGCCCAGGGAATTTTTTGACTCTCTTGATCTCCTTGTGGTGTTACTATCTCTTCCAGCTCTTTCTATTTCCCTCTTCTTCCAGAAGGATTCTGTCACTCTGGCCAAAGTTTGGGTATGAGTCTCAGTGTTTCCTTCGATAACCTGGTGGGTAGAGTCTTTCAGAGTTCCTCTGTAGAAGGCTCCTGTCCTGTTCCTTGTCTTCTCCTACTTTCGGTGTTTATCCTGGTTTGCCTTTCTGAATGAGGATTAAGCATCTTCCCTAGAGTCCTCCTTGGTGTTTAGCTTCTTTAGGGCTATAGATTTTAGTATGTTTATCCTACATTATATGGCTAATATCCACTTATAAGTGAGTATATACCATATGTCTTTCTGCTTCTGGGTTACTTCACTCAGGATAATCTTTTCTAGTTCTCACCAATTGCCTGCTAATTTCATGATGTCCTTGTTTTTAATTTCTGAGTAGTATTCCACTGAGTAAATGGATACACTTGCTTTATCCATTCCTCCATCAAGGGACATCTAGGTTGTTTCCAGGTTCTGGCTATTACGAATAGAGCTGCTATAAACATGGTTACACAAATTCCCTTATTGAATGGTGGAGTATATTTTGGATATATGCCTATGAGTAGTATAGCTGGATCTTCTTTTTTTCATGTGTGTGTGTTTTAATATTTTGCGATTTGAAAGGGATGTTAAAATTGGGATACTCCAACCAAGGACTATGCATGGAGATAACCTAAGACCCCTGCACAGATGTAGCCCATGGCAGTTCAGTATCCAAGTGGGTTCCACTGTAATAGGAACAGGGACTGTCTCTGACATGAACTGATTGGCCTTCTCTTTAATTACCTCCCCCTGAAAGGGAAGCAGCCTTACCAGGCCACAGAAGATGACAATACAACCACTCCTCATGAGACCTTAATTGACTAGGATCAGAAGGAAGGAAAAGAAGACCTCTCCTATCAGTGGACTTGGGGAGGGGCATGCATGCAGAGGGTAGAGGGATTGGGACGGGAGGAGGGAGGGAACCAGGGGGAGGATACAAAGTGAATACAGTGTAATTAATAAAGAATTTAAAAAAAGTGGGGAAAAGGCTTGACCTTGTTGGTATGAATTTTTAAGTCACTAGCACTGTATGGCTTTCAAAAAAAGCTCTAAAAATTTAATATTAACCATATCACCTTTATTACATTAAGGGGCATGCTGCTATATTAAGTTTGGTACAATTAGCAGAGGAAAGCTATGTCATATTATACATCATATCAATATGAGGACAAAGACCCTAGCTCTTTATTTCCTTTTCCAGACTTCTTTCTTATGTAGATCTCTTGGACTTGTGTTCTTTATTTTAGATAGCAGAGAATGCACAGGAATCTCAGTCCAGATAGATTTTGAGAAAAATTAATAAACTTGCAGATATGAAAAATCATACTAAATCTTTATGAAACTAGACAAAACTTAACATGCAGAAAGTAATCAAATTTATTATCAAAGTCAAGAATTTGAAGAAAATGGGTTAGGAGGAAAGGATATAAAAAGGAGAAAAAGGAGAGAGAGGTAAAAGGGGAGGAGAAAATAAGATAGGAGGTAGTGGAGAAAGTAGAGGAGGAAAATGAGGAGCATATTTTTGAAGGGAAAAACATTTCATAACAGAAAGATCATTTTAACACTAAAATAAAAGGAAAACATGCATCATTCTTTGCATTCTATTTACAAAGACCACACTGTTGGTTAAGGGAAGAATATGTTATTTGGTATCAGAACAGTGGTTTAAACAGTGTGACTTTAATGAACTCCCATGGCCTGGGTTTTTTAAGACTTTATCAAAGCTGACAAGTACTCTAGGCTTACAAATGAGAACAGCAGGACTGCAACAAGCACAGTGTCTGCTAAAGCCCAAGGCCTGCAATAGCTTTACCAAATCCAAAGACTGCAGTGAAAGGTGAGAATGAGGAGAAAAGTCATGTAACCGAAGAAAGTTCCAGATTCTGTGTAGCCATTTTTCCATATAAAACAAGGATGTAAACAAAACAAAACAGATGATCTTTTTCATGCCAAGGGACATATAATACAGAATGACAAGACCTAACTGAGGGGAATTTCAGAGTTATAGTTCGAGGATATATAACTCTAATTAAATTTATTAAATCATCACTCCAGAACATAATACATTAATTATCTGCAATATGTTTCATTGTCTTACTCTCTGTTTTTGTCATCTGAATCTACTGGCAAATCCCAAAAAAATCCAGGTTGTTCAGTCTCTTTTCTTGCATTGTCATATTTTACATTAATACAAATCCTTGCTTAGCAATCTATGCAAATTCTTCTTTCACTATACTTTTTCATAGATTTCTCAATGAAATTGTGGTACACAATGGGATACAACTCAGCAATTAAAAACAAGGAAATCATGAAATTTGCAGGTAAATGGTGGGAACTAGAAAAGATCATCCTGAGTGAGGTAATCCGGAAGCAGAAAGACACACATGGTATATACTCACTTATAAATGGATATTAAACATATATGTGGGATAAACATACTAAAATCTATACTCCTAAAGAAGCTAAGCAAGAAGGAGGACCCTGGGTAAGATGATCAATTCTCAGTCAGAAAGACAAACAGGATGCACATTGGAAGGACAGAACAGTAAACAGGACAGGGGCCTACCACAGAGGACCTCTGAAAGACTCTATCCAACAGGGTATCAAAGGAGGAATGAGGAAAAGAGGGTGAGATTGGGAGGGGACGAGGGAGTAGGCTACAGCTGGGATACAAAGTGAATGAACTGTGGTTAATAAAAAATAAAAAATTAAAAAAGAAAGATGTAATAAAATATATATCTGCCTATTCACATATACACTTATAAACATACTCATGTGCTTATAGTAACCATCATGAAAATAGGATGGTCATAATATTTGGGGTGACTCATGAATACTGTCATACCATCTGCAAATAGTGATACCTTGACTTCTTCCTTTCTGATTTGAATCCCCTTGATCTCCTTTAATTTTCTTCTTGCTCTAGCAAGGACTTCAAGAACTATGTTGAAGAGACATGGAGAGAGTGGGCAGCCTTCCTTGTCCATGATTTCAGTGTAAATGATTTAGTTTCTCTCCGTTTACCTTGATGTTGTCTATAGGCTTGCTGTATACTGCCTTTACTAGGTTTATGTAAGTGCCTTGTATCCCTGATGTCAAAGACTTTAAACATGAACAAGTGTTGGATTTTATCAAATTCATTTCAACATGTAAGGGATGATCATGTAGTTTTTCTCCTTCAGTTTGTTTACATGGTGTATTACATTAACGGATTTCTGTATAATGAATCACCCCTGCATATCTGGGATGAAGCCTACTTGGTCGTAGTGGATAATATCTTTCATGTGTTCTTGGATTCAGTTTGCAAGTATTTTGTTGAGTATTTTTGCATCAATGTTTATAAGAGAGATTGGCCTGAAATTCTCTTTCTTTGTTGGGTCTTTATGAGGTTTAGATATCAAGGTGACTGTGACTTCATAGAATGAATTTGTTAATGTTCCTTCTGTTTCTATTTTGTGGAGTAGTTTTAAGAATATTGGTGTTTTTCTTCTTTTCTGCACTGAAACCATTTGGTCCTGAGTTTTTCAAATTTTTGATGTATAGCTTTTTGAAGTAGGACCTAATGATTCCTTTGATTTCCTCAGTGTCTATTGTTATGTCTCCCTTTTTGAATCTGATTTTGCTAATTTGGATAGTTTCTCTCCTCCTTTTAGTTTGGTTAAGGGTTTGTCTATCTTGTTGATTTTCTCAAAGAACCAGGTCTTAGTCTCATTGATTCTTTGAATTGTTTTCTTTGTTTCTAATTCATTGATTTCAGCTCCGGGTTTGATTATTTCCAATCCTCTGCTCCTCTTGGGTGTGTCTGCTTCTTTTTTTTTCCCCTAGGGGTTTTAGGTACACTGTTAAGTTGCTTGTATCAGATGTCTCTAACTTCTTTCTGAAGGCACTTAGTGCTATGAACTTTCCTTTTAGCATTGCTTTCATTGTGTCCCATAAGTTTGGGTAAGTTGTGTCTTCATTTTCATTGAATTTTAGGAAGTCTCTAATTTCTTTTTTCATTTCTTCCCTGACCAAGCTGTCATTGTGTAGAGAGTTGTTTAGTTTCCATGTGTATGTAGGCTTTTTGTTATTTCTGTGTTGTTGAGGTCTAGGTTTAGGCCATGATGGTCTGATAGGATACAAGGGATTATTTTGATCTTATATCTGTTGAGGCTTGCTTTGTGCCCGACCATATGGTCAATTTTTGAGAACGTTCCATGAGGTGCGAAAAGAAGGTATACTTTTTTGAGTTTGGGTGAAAAGTTCTGTAGACATCTATTTGGTCTATTTGATTTGGAACCTCTGTGTTATTATTTCCCTAGTTAGCGTCTGTCTAGATGATCTGTCCTTTGGTGAGAGTGGAGTATTGGCATTTTCCACTATTAAGGTGTTGGGATGGATGTTTGATTTAAGCTTTAATAATATTTTATTTACTAATGCAAGTGTTCTTGTATGTGAGACATAGATGTTGAGGATTGTGATGTTCTCCTGGCGGATTTTTCCTTTGATGAGAATGAAATGTCACTCCTCAACTTTTTTGAGCAATTTTGGTTGAAAGTCTATTTTATTAGATATTAGGATAGCTACTACAGCTTGTTTTCTGGGTTTGTTTGCTTGAAAAACCTTTTCCAGCCATTTACTCTGATGTACTGTCTATCTTTGTTGCAGAGGTGTGTTTCTTGGATGCACTAGAAATGTTAGGTCCTGTTTCTGCAACCATTTTGTTAGTCTGTGTCTTTTTATTGGAGAGTTGATTTCATTGATGTTGATAGAAAATAGTGACCAATGAATTTTAGTTTTAGTTTTTTTTTTGTTTTTGTTTTTTTTTTATTGTGGAGTTGGTGGTGTTACCGTGCTTCTATGCTTGTTTTCTTTTATTTACTTATTTACTGTTTTGCAATTATCTATATCCTTGGGTTTAGTTGATTTCTTTAGATTGGAGTTTTCCTTCTACTATCTTCTGTATGGCTCTGTTGCTGTGTAGATATTGTTCATGTTTAGTTTTGTTATGGAATATTTTGTTTTCTCCATCTATGTTGATTTAAAACTTTGCTGAGTGTAGTAGCCTGGGTTGGCATCTGTGGTTTCTTAGAGTCTGCATAATATCTGCCCAGGCCCTTCTGGCTTTCATGGTTTCTGTTCAGAAGTCTGGTGTGATTCTGATAGGTCTACCTTTATATGTGACTTGACCTTTTTTCCTTACTGTATTTATATTTTTCTTTGTTCTAAAAATGTAATGTTTTGACTATTATGTGACATGAGGAGTTTCTTTCTTATCTAGTCTATTTGGTGTTCTCTAGGCCTGTTGTTATATTTATGGATATTTTTTCTTCAAGTTGGGAAAATTTTCTTCTATGATTTTCTTGAAAATATTTTCTGGACCTTGGATCCTGGAATCTTCTTTTTCATGTATTTCTATTATTAGACTTCGTCTTTTCATGGCATACTTGATTTCTTGGATGTTTTGTATTTAGAACTTTTCTGAATTCATTTTTTCTTTGAGAGCTGTAGCAATTTCTGCAAGTGTATCTTCTTTGCCTTTGATTCTCTCTTCCATCTCTATTATTCTGTTGGCAATGCTTACTTTTGTGGTTCCTGATTTCTTCTCTAAGTTCTCTAACTCCAGGCTTTTCTCTGTTTGTGTTTTCTCTATTGATTCTAATTCTGTTTTCATGTTTTGCACCATTTCCTCATCTGTTTTGAATGTTGATTTTTGTTTTTTCTATGATGGCCTCTATTTTTTGTTCATTTCTTCTCTTTATGCCTTTTCTTGTGCCTCTACATGTGTCTTTATTTGGTTGTATTTGCTTGTATTTCTTTGAGAGCTTTGTTCATTTCCTTTTTATGTGCCTCTAATAACTGGTTAAGCATAGATTTGAGATCATTTTCCTATGTTTCTGATGAATTTAAATATTCATTGATTTTTTGGGGGGTTTCTGGTGAAGCCATAATGTCCTAATTTTTGTTGAATGTGTTCTTAAGCCTACCTCTAGCCATCTGCCTATCCATAACCTTTGCTGTTTGTTCCGGAGTCTGTACTTCAGACTGGTCCATCTGTCTGTGGAGTCTGGAATATTCTTCAGGAAGATGACATAGGTCCACTCATTTGAGAGTGGATATTGGTGTTTCTGCTGTAGCTAAGGGGAGGAAGTTTGCAGTCACATGTGTCAAGCATGGGAGCATGCGTGAAAGTGTGCCTTGAAGGACTGGGTTGGAAGAGTGGAGCATAAGCATAGGTGGAGCATAAGCATAGCTCCATTCTTGGGTGCAATGTATAAGCACGGGTTCCCTGAATGCCTTATTGACCCACAGGCCTGTTGTACTGTCCTCCAAGTATTCAGATCTGCTTGGATTGCACCATCTTGACTCCAGGAATTGTTTGCCTGGGCTCCACTAGGAGACCCATAGAATAGGAGCTTCATTGTTGAGGACACTGTCCCAGGGATCCCCATGTTGCCCACAGTGGGGGTGTAGGTAAGAAGGATCTCTTGTCTGGCTGCTATCTTAGATGGACCCTGGATCGGAGGCTCTGCATACACGCACTTGAAGGTGCACTCACTCTCTCTCAGGCCTATGGGGAATGGACCGCGGTTCTCTTCTCTCAGATTTGTGTCAATTTCGAAATTTGGAACCTGTACTCCTCAGATATGGTGTGCACTGGTGGCCATCATCTTTGATCTAGGTATATTACAGCTTTCAAAAAACCCTTTGATATCTGAGGAGGACTGCCTCTGGCAAATACTCGTAGTGGTTATGACTTAATATAGGACGTCGAGATTGTTGGGTTAAAAACACCAAAAACCTAGAATACATACATTATCTTTTGATAGTTTGTTAAAACTGCCACTTAAAAATAATTAGCACTTGTATGTTCTTTTTTTGTTCTTAACCATCTTACCAGTTTGTTTATCATGTATTCTTTGTCATTCTGTACCTTTTTATTCCGGAATTTGATTTATTTTGTTTCACTTATTTTATAATTTTACTGTGTTGTTTTACCATGAATATACTTTAATAACCTTGTTAATCTAAAAATATGTGTTTTTAAATTTTAGTTTCTGCACGTGAGTTTTGGCAATAGTTTTCTTTGAAATATTTGCAGTTTTTGATCCACTGTTTTTTGGTAATATACTCACTTATGTTCATCCTCATTCATACTCATTTATTCTCTCTCCTCTTGCCTCTCTCATATGTGAGACAGTGTCAATTTGTAGCCAGGTTTACTTGGAGCTCACCCTCCTGTCTCAATTTTTCAAGTGTTGGATTACACACATATACCACCAAACTGACCTTCTTTTTCTCTAGATCCTCTGGTTGAATAAATAAAGGGTTACCTCTGCATTTATTTATGATAATTATGAAATATTACTATGACAATATCTTGAAATAACTATCATCCCAACGTACTTTCTATCTTTGATGAGTATCTAAATTTCTTTTCCAAAATTGTTGTAGTATAGCCTTTATCATTGCTTTCCTTCTCTGATAGTTGGTGAGTTAACCAAAATCTAACCGCCAAAACCTTTATTTCCTGATGTAAATATCTTAGCAATATATTATTAGAATCTACTGTCACTAAACTCTAATTTTTTCTTTAGTACCCAATATTCATTTAAATAATTTTAGTATAGTTTGGGAGGAGACAGGAGGGGGGTACAGCCTGGATACAAAGTGAATACATTGTAATAAATAAATAAAAATAAGTAAAATGAGTGCAACTATAAATTTTTAATCAAAGTTTTTATTAATTATTATTATTTATTACAATTTATTCACTTTGTATCCATGCTGTGGCCCTCCCCTCATCTTCTCCTAACCCTTCCCTCCCTCCCTCTTCTCCCCCTATGCCCCTCCCCTAGTCCACTGATAGGGGAGGTCCTCCTCTCCTTCCTTCTTACCCTAGTCTATCAGGTCTCATCAGGACTGGATGCATTGTCTTCCCCTGTGGACAGGCAAGTCTCCATCCCCAAGGGAGAGGTGATCAGAGAGCCAGCCACTGAGCTCATGCCAGAGACAGCCCCTGCTCCCATTACTATAGGCTACATCTGAGCAGGGGTTTTAGGTAATCTCTATGCATGGCCCTTAGTCGGAACATCAGTCTCTGCACCCCCAGCATCCAGTTGTTTGTTTGTTTGTTTGTTTTTGACTCTGCAACTATTCATTTTTAATCTTATGTTTCTAGCAGCCAATACATAGGGGAAATTAAGTACAAGTGTATTGGATCAAATAAGAGATTATTACTGAAAAACTGCATAAAGAGAAAATCAGGATATACACTCTGACAAATAAAGCCTTGAAATAAACACAATAAAGAACCCATAGAAGTAGGTCAAAGTTTAAGTAAATTCAGTAATTCAGGAGGAACAGTCATTGCCACAGAAAATTCAATGCCAATGTAACAGTCACTCAAAGGAAATAAATAATATAGGACACAAAGAGTCTGCTCATTTTCCATAATAACTGAAACAACATGCATAACTAATTAATAGCCCTAAGTTTCACAGGAAACAGGACAATACAATTGACAAGGCCTCAGGGAACTTGAATTGGTAGTAGCTGCTAGAACTAAAAAGAGCATGTGCATGATCTAAGTTCAAATTCAGCATTTAAATGGTTAATGTCTGCAACCCATAGTTTTATCTATTGTAAATGTATGATTAAATGAGATATGGGTTGGGTAGGTCTTATCAAGAATGCTTCAGCGCAGGATAAGTTTTGAATTATGGCTTATTTATTGTGGAAAATATCAACTTGGGAATGTGATCCACAGTGTAGACACCAGATTCATGTGTTTTATATATACCTTATATGGCAATTTTATACATTATTTCAAATACTTTTCCTGCAGATATGTACCCTGAAGTATCAGAAAATAATGGTGTCAACATTTCGGCAACACACAAGGAAAATCAGTGATTATTTGATATCAACACTGGTTACTCTAAATTTATGTGATACCGAAAAGCAGCCACTGTCCTATTCTTATTCACACATAAGTACAATAGTAAGAACAAGATATACCATGGACACCGCTGAAATAGATGTTAAGAGTAACATAGTAACACAATTAGCTTCATAAAAATATCTATATCAGGTGTTATTCAGTAGCAGCAATAAACAACTACCGACTTTTGGTGTCTACCTAAGATGTGATTTGATTAAAAGGCTATTGTAAATGATGTTTTATTGTTTTATCTAAGAATAAAGACCAATAGTGGCTCTCAACTTTTCGATTGTCGTGGCCCTTTGATACAGTTCCTTATGTTGTGCTGACCCCCATCCATAAAATTATTTTGGTTGCTACTTCATGACTGTAATTTTCCTGTTATGATTCATAATGTAAATATCTATGTTTTCTGATGGTCTCAGCTGATCCCTTCTGAAAAGGTCATTAGCCGCAATGCACAGGTTGAGAACCACTGGATTAGAAGTAGTTAAGAGATGCAGGGGTAGGTCTCCTAGGAATGAGGAAACACTGTGCTGGATTCTTTTAAAAACGTTTCTTCCAGAGTCATCTACCCCATTATTATTATTATTATTATTATTATTATTATTATTATTATTATTATTATTATCATTTGTCTCAGAAGCCTCTCTTTCGTCTTATTAACTATTGCGATTTCTAACTAATAAACATTTTTCTTTTCCTCCAATGAGCCCATTATCCATTTTCACTGTGTCAACAATAGGCACTTTCCCTGAAGTGTTAAAAATGTCACCTTCATTCTAACTATTGTCATGATCATCTTGATTCAGAAACATTTTGACTATTTTACCATCAGCCAATGAATGAAAAGGACAGTGACAACAATGTAGTATAACCTTTTTTGATAGCCACTTCAATGCAGGGTTTCATTTTTCCAACAGCACAAGCTTTATAACAACAAATCTTTAAAACTTTCAGATCCAGTCTTGCCTTAAACTTCCACAACTAGCTTATGAAATATAGTTCCTTTAAGTTTGGGTTTACTGGGGTAGATCAGTTCTTGTTAGTGGAAGGTGTTAATTACAACACAATGGGTCCACAATTTAAATATATAACTGAGATTTTTAAAAAAATTATGTGGGATTTTGTTCGTCATGTTAGAATAGTATTTCAACAGTTCATTCTTTTTCTTTTTTCTTTAATTTATTCATTACAATTTATTTACTTTGTATCTTCGCTGCAGCCCCCTCCCAAGTCTCCTCCCAGTTTCACCCATCCTCCCTCTTCTCCCCCTATGCCTTTTCCCTAGTCCCCTGATAGGGGAGGTCCTCCTCCTCTTCTCTCTAGGTATGCATCGTGGTCTTCCAACACCACAATCTTCTGTAAAATGTTTCATACTTATACTCCTTGTCCAGTCTCTTCAATCACTTAATTTTTCTATTAGAGATCAACACATCTTTCTCTCTCTCTTTTTTTTTTTTTTTTTGACTGTGACACATACAGTTATCTATGGGCACTTTGAAGGTATTTTTAGCAATCTTTATATTACAGAGAGAACAAGCAAAATTAATTAAACAAACAAACCACAGTAAGTAATATACACAGGTCTTATGCAGAACATGGATTTGGCCCAGACACACATCATTTCATTATTTTTTGCAGGTATTCTTGCAGTAGATATATAACAAGTTTTGTTGAGGTCTGAGTCATCCTTTCCTTAGCAATATTTCATTAATTGTGTTTGAGCCTAAATTTCCAAAGAGCCTCATCGGCGGCTTTGAGGTGAGTTCATGGGGAAAAAGTATTTGCTGGCAAGCCCAATGCCTTGAGTTTAATCTTTGAAACCCACATAGTAGGTGAGAGCCCACTTCCACCAATTTACTGTGATTTTCACGTGTGTGTGCTGTTACATGCGTGTGTGCATACATAAACAATAAATAAAATAAATAAAAAACATTTTTGTACTTTGAATGAATTTCAGGATTACTACTCAATCTGTATCATGCGTAAAGAAGTTAAACTAATGATTGGAATACATATGTATAAGTATTCCAAAATGTATATTTTAACTACATAACATTTCTTTTCTATTCTTCAGAACCTATGGATAGCTGTAGGAAAAAAAAAAGAGTTAGACATTGTTATTTTTTCTTGTTAGACCAAAAAGTAGAAGCGTACATTAATTGTTATTTCCTGAGACTAACCAAAAATAGAAACAAAGGTTCTCACTGCTACATAATGAGGGTAAGAGCATTAACTCAGCATTGCTGCCATTCTGAGTTCATGTTTTGTCCCATACATTTAGGTTAGATATTTTATAAATGTCTTACTCCTGAGATATAAAATAACACTTGTGTGAGTTGAAATAATAAATTACAAAGTCATAAACAGAAAGAATAAAAATGGCAAGATATATGAACTGTAATTAACAAGTACCCATTAATTGCAGAAGTGCCATGTTCTCTCAGTGGAAGTAAAGAACGTATTATAACAGGTGAGCATTCATTAAAAAGGAGATTTTAAAAAATAAAGAAGTAAGCTATTCACTGACAACAAAAAGATACCTTTCACTGAGTATTATACAACCATAATTTATTTCTCATAATAAAATATCAGCCTAAGAGCAATGAAATTTGTCCTCTGATCTCTACAAGCATATTGTGGCATGTGCGCCTACCTCCCTCAACATCGACAACATAAAAAAATAACCAAATCCATTAATGGATTTAACAATAATACCAAATTGACACTTGGAAGTCTGGTTGTTGAATATAAAATCAGAGCAAGGAAGTTTGATTTTCTTAAGAAATATTTCATTCAGCTGACCACAGTGGCACATGCCTGTAATCCCAATACTCAGGAAAGTAGAGGCACGTGGATCTCTGTGAATTTGAGAGTAGCCTGGTCTACAACGCCAGTCTAGGACAGCCAAAGCTACACAGAGAAACTCTGTCTCAAAAAATTGAATAAAAACAGAAAGAAATATTTTATCCAAATGAATATACTGCTAAATAAAATACTCCCTTTCTAGAAATACCTTGTTCTAATCTTTTTTAAAATCAAAAATGTACTGGAAAAATACCAATTTTGAGTTCAATATAATTTTATTTTACTGAAGTCTTGCTTCGTACTACGATATTTAATTATTAGATTATATTTTTCTATTACACAAAACAGGATGACCGTAACTAACGTGTTTTGATTCTTTTATAGGTTTCCTAAAATGTATATTTAATTAACATAGTTTAAAACATTTCTTCTTCTTCCTCTTCTCAATTTATTCACTTTTTGTCCCAGTTGTAGATCCTTCCTTTGTCTCCTCCTGTTCCTACCCTCTCTCCCTCTTCCTCCTATATCCCTCTTCTCTAGTCCACTGATATACACTATCACTGATATGGACCATCTTACCCTATCCTATCTGACCCTAGCTTATCAGGTCCCATCAGCACTGCCTGGATCCTCTTCCTCTGTGGACTGTCTAAGTTGCCCCACCAGGGAGAAGTGATCAAGGAGCAGTCAGCCAAGTTTATGTCAGAGACTTTTTCTACTTCCCTAACTAGGGCACCCACATGGAAACTGAGTGTCTGAGGACTACATCTGAGTAGGAGGTTCTTTCCATGCATGGTCTTTGGTTGATATATCAGTCTCTGTAGTCCTCCCTGGGCCCAGCCTTTTTTGGTTTGTTGGTCTCCTTGTGGGACTCCTGTCCCCTTCAAGTCCTTTTATATACCCCTTCTTTTAAAAGACTGCCTGTGCTCTGTCCAAAGTTCAGCTGTGAGTCTCTGCATCTGCTTCAATCCCCTGCTGGGTAGTCTTTTTAGAGGACATCTGTGGTAGGATCCTCTCCTATTCCCTCTCTTCTACAGCTTCTGTGTTTATCCTGTTTTCCCTTCTCAATGAGAATTAAGCATCTTCCCTAGGGTCCTCATTGTTGTTTAGGTCTGTAGATTTTAGTATGTTTATCTTATATTATATGGCTAATATCCAATTTTAAGTGAGTATATACCATGTATGTCTTTCTGCTTCTGAATTACCTCACTCAGGATGTTCTTTTCTAGTTCCATCTATTTGCATGTAAATTTTTTGATTTCCAAATTCAAGTGACAACACATGCTGGAGAGGATGAAGAGAAAGGGGAACCCTCCTCAATTGCTGGTGGGAATGGAAATCAGTCTGGTGCTTTCTCAGAAAACTGGGAAGAGTGCTACCTCAAGAACCAGCTATACCACTCCTGGGCATACATCCAAAATACACTCTACCATACAACAAGGACATTTGCTCAACTAAGTTCATAGCAGCTTTATTTGTAATATTCAGAATCTGGAAACAACCTGGATATCTCTCAACTGAAGAATGTATACAGAAATTGTAGTACATTATGATACACAATGGAATACTAATCAGTTATTAAAAACAAGGTTAATACATTTTTATTATGGATTACTTTTTATAAGTCATAGTGTATTAATTGCTACTTAAATATTGGGTACTTACCACATGAAGAATTTTATTTTCAGTTTCATATACAGTGCAATCCTAAAAAAAGAAAAAAAAAGCAAATATTATGTTCAAGAAATTAGGCACCCATTTTAAGCTATGTTTTTAGGGATTGTACTAAGAAAAGTTCTGACATTTAAAGTAAAAACTGAAACAAGACTGTAAAAAATCTGGAATTTTTACTTTTTACCCAAGTAGTAATAATGGTAACATTAGACAGTTAATTTTCCTTAAGTACATTTTCTAATTTGACTATCTTTAGACACATGTAACAAAGAGCAATACACATTTAGATTACTTTTGAAACATTTAAATTAGAATTTTTTTTCTATTTAAACTTTGTCCGTGATAAATTAATCTGTCAAAATATCGCCAAGGTTTTGAACACTGATATTATAAGGTAGACCATTAGTAAAACATTAACATTTATTTCAATGTTTCTATCAAAATCTCATACTTTATTATTTTTTAACTATTGCAAACTAACAAATGTACTTTTTCTTATATATTTGAACTTGTTTGCCTGCTCTTTGATCACCTCTTCCTGGTGGGGTGAACCACCAGGCCACAGAGGAAGAAGATCCAGGAAGTTCTGATGAATTCTGATAGGCTAAGGTCAAACAAAAAGGGAGGAAGACTTCCCTTATTAGTGGACTAGGGAAGAGGGAAATAGGGGAGGAGAGGGAGGGAGGGTAGGGCCAGCAGGAAATAATGGAGGGGGCCATAACTGGGGGACAAAGAGAATAAATTTTAAATAACAGTAATAATCATAATAAAATGATAACATGTTTATAGTTTTTTAAATTTGAATCTCTGTAATTTTAAAAACCAACCATAAGTTTATTTACAACTGTTTGTTAAACAATAAGCCACAATATAAAAACATGACTTCAGCTGAGAAACTTAATATCTGTTTTGTTCTTTAAGAAATTTGTAAGATGGACATAGACATTGTATGTGGTAGTAGTGACCCAATAAGAGTGAACTGAGAACTAAGTGAGAAATGATAAACTGCTTGTCCTAGAGATTGACACATAGGGGTTAACAAATATGCTGTTACAGTATATTACTCATGTTTGACACCATTATTTTAATTTTTAAAAACCAATGACCTTTACTTAAAAATATAAAATTAACAATTACTTGGCACATCCATATTCTATTCTGTTGTGTATTTTAAATAATTTTATTTTTTTTCCTTTGAAATAAATTTTAAAGAGAAAATCCACAGTATAGTTTAGGCTTCTTTGACAAAAATTAGGTGTCCATAGGTATGTGGGTTTATTTCTGGGTTTTCTATTCGATTCCATTTATCCTCCAGTCTGTTTCTATACCAGTACCATGCCACATTTATTACTGTTGCTCTATAGTACAGCTTGAGATCAGGGATGGAGATACCTAAATAAGATCTGCTATTGTACAAGATTGTTTTAGCAATTCTGGGTTTTTGCTTTTCCATATGAAATTGAGAATTGTTCTTTCAAGATATGTAAAGAATTGTGTTGACATTTTGGTGGGATCTGCATTGAATCTGTAGATTGCTTTTGGCAGGATGGCCATTTTCACTATGTTAATTCTACTGATCTATGAACATGGGAGATTGTTCCATCTTCTGATATCTTCTTCAATTTCTTTCTTCAGAGACTTGAAGTTTTTTTTTTTTTTTTTTTTTTTTTTTCATACAGGTCTTTCACTTGCTTGGTTAGAGTCACTCCAAGGTACTTTATGTTATTTGTGGCTGGTTTTGTTTCTCTAATTTCTTTCAATACCCTTTTGTCTTTTGTATACAGGAAGGCTACTGATTTTTTTTTTTGAGTTAATTTTGTATCCAGCCACTTTGCTGAAGGTGTTTATCACCTGAAGGAGTTCCCTGGTTGAATTTTTGGGATCACTCATGTATACTATCATATCATCTGCAAATAGTGATACTTTGATTTCTTTCCGATTTGTATCCCCTTTATCTCCTTTAGTTGTCTTATTCTCTAACTACGACTTCAAGTACTATGTTGGAGAGATATGGAGAGTGTGGGCAGTCTTTCCTTGTCCCTGATCTCCGTGGGATTGATTTAAGTTTCTCTCCTTTTGGTTTGTTGTTGGCTATAGGCTTGCTGTGTACTGCCTTTACTGTGTGTAGGTATGTGCCTTGTATCTCTGATCACTCAAAGACTAAAGATGAATAGGTGTTGGACCAGCTTTTGGCATCAAGATCTCTCAGCTGGGTCCCCATCTGCCTGACCCACCTGGGTCACAGACACAGAGCTCAGATATGGTTAGCTGTGCACAGTCCCCATTCACATCGTCCTCTATCCTGAGGTGCTGGAACTGCTTTGGCTTAGAGATCTTTCCTCCTGTTCTCCATCTGAATGGCCCATATGGGCCACAGACACAGAACCCAGCAGAAATCGCAAACTAACAGACATCATGAATCAAATGGACCTAACAGATATCTACAGAACATTTCACCCAAACATAAGAGAATATACCTTCTTCTCAGCACCTCACTGAATCTTCTCCAAAATTGACCACAAAGCAAGCCTCAACAGATATAAAAGGATTGAAATACTTCCTGCATCTTATCAGACCACCATGGAATAAAGATGGAACTCAAAAACAGAAACAACAGAAAGGCTAAAAACTCATGGAAAGTGAACAATTCCATACTCATTGGGTAAGTGAATAAATAAAGAAATTGAAAACTCTAGTATTCAATGAAAATAAAGGTACAACATACCCAAACTATTCGGACACAATGAAAGCAGTGCAAAGAGAAAAGTTCATAGCACTAAGAACCTTCATAAAGAAATTGCAGAGATCCCATACTAGTAATTTAGCAGCATAACTGAAAGCTCTAGAGCAGAAGGAAGCAAACACATAAAAGAGGAGCAGACAACAGGAAATAATCAAACTCAGGGCTAAAATCAATAAATTGGAAATGAAGAGAACAAAGAAAAAAATCAATGGAAAACAAAGTAGAAAAGAGCCTTGAACTCATTAGCACAGGAGACAACTTCTTGAACAGAACACCAACAGCACAGGCGCTAAGAGCAACAATCAAGGGGAGGAGGACCTCTCCTATCAGTTGACTGGAGATGGGGATCATGAGGAGAAGAAGGAGGAAGGGAGGAGTTGGAGGTGGCAAGGGAGGGGACTACAGCAGGGATACAAAGTGAATAAACAGTAATTAATAAAAAATTATTAAAATATATTTTAAAAAGATCAACAATCAATAAATGGGGCCTCATGAAACTAAAATGCTTCTGTAAAGCAAAGGACACTGTGGTCAGAACAAAATGACAGCCCACAGACTGGGAAAGGGTCTTTACCAACCATCTGACAGAGGGCTTATCTCCAGAAAATATATAGAACTCAAGAAGTTAAACACCAACAAAGCAAGTAATCCAAGTAAAAAATAGGGTACAGAGCTAAACAGAGAATTCTCAATAGAGGAATATCAAATGGCAGAGAAACGCTTAAAGAAATGTTCAACATCCTTAGTCATTAGGGAAATGCAAATCAAAATGACCCTGAGATTTCACTTTATACCCATCAGAATGCCTAAGATCAAAAACTCAAGTGGCAACACATGCTGGAGAGGATGTGGAGAAAGAGGAACCAGCTTCCATTCTTAGTGGGAGTGTAAACTTGTACAACCACTTTGGAAATCAATCTGGTGCTTCCTCAGAAAATTAGGAATAGTGCTACCTCACGATACAGTTATACCACCCCTGGGCATATGCTTGAAAGATGCTCAATCATACAACAAGTTATTTGCTCAACAATAGCACCTTTATTTGTAATAGCACAACCTAGATGTCACTCAACTGAGGAATGGATACAGAAATAGTGGTACATTTACACAATGGAATACTACTCAGGCATTAAAAACAAAGAAATCATGTAATTTGGATGGAAATGGATGGAACTAGAAAATATTATCCTGAGTGAGGTAACCCAGAAGCAGAAAGACACACACAATTTATACTCACTTATAAGTAGATATTAGCCATAAAATATAGGATAAACATACTAAAATCTATAGTCCTAAAAAGCTAACAAGGAGGACCCTTGGGAAGGGGATGAAACCTCATTTAGAAAGGCAAACAGGATAGACATTGGAAGTAGGAGAAGACAAAGAACAGGACAGGAGCCTTCCACAGAGGATATCTGAAAGATTCTACCCACCAGGGTATTGAAGGAGATACTGAGCCTCATAGCCAAACATTGGGCAGAATATCTGAATCCTTATGGAAGAAGGAGATAGAAAGATCTGAAGGAACACGAACTCCACAAGGAGACCAACAGGGCCAAAATACCTGGGCCCAGGGTCCCTGCAGTGACCAATACTCCAACTAAGGGCCATGCATGGAACGAACCTAGAACCCCTGCTCAGATGAAGCCCATTGGCTACTCAGTTTCCAAGTGGGATCCCTAGTAATGGGAACAGGGACTCTCTCTGACATGAAAGCAGTGGCCAGTTCTTTGATTACTTCTCCCTGGGGGGTGCAGCCTTGCAAGGACACAGATGAAGACAATGCAACCAGTCCCGATGAGACCTGATAGGCTAGGGTCAGACAGAAGGGGAGGAGGACCTCCCTTCCTTGTGGACTAGGAGAGGAGCAAACGGGGAGAAGAGGTAGGATGGGTGGGAGTGAGAGGAGCTGAGGGGGATACATCAGAGATACAAAGTGAATAAATTGTAATAAATGTTAATTATAAATAAATAAATTTTAAAAATTAAAAAATAGGAAAAAACAAAATAAAAACCCTACTATTAGCATGCACTGCCTGTTGTAAGTAGTATTGTTTTGCTAAATCTGCTCCATGTGCTTTGTTAGTCACATATCCTTCTGTTACACTTGTGTCATTAATAAATATTTTAGCACAAGAGAAAGCAGATACATAAATATTACTAAAGTAAAACAAACCGTTATATTCTCTTGATGTGTTATATATATATATATATATATATATATATATATATATATATATCATGCACATTTATATATATATATATATGCGTAGGAACAGAGATCATTTTAGTAATATACTAAACTTATTGGCCCATATAGTTGTCTTTTCCCCTTGAATGAGGAGCTACTCATCTACTGTGCTAGGCACACAAAAATGAGTGAAATATTGTGTGATGGTTAAATTGTCAATTTGTCATGACCAAGAATTACTTGGGAAGAGAATCTCAAGTACGGGTTGCCTAATTTGGATTGGCCTGAGGCCAAAGCCAAGGGAATGTCTTAAGTTAATACGAAAAGTCCCAGCTTGTTGTGGCTGGTGCCTTTTATTAGGCAAAGGTCCTGACTAATATAAGAATGGAAAAATTGAGCTGAGCACAAGCAAGTAAGCAAAGATAGATGTATTCATTTTTCTGCTCTTGACTGAGAATTCAATGTGGCCAGCTGATTGATAGTACTGCCTTGACTTCCTCACAATGATGAACTGTAGTTGAAATTATTAATTAAATAAGCCCCTTTTTCCCCTACGTTGCTTCATGTTAGGGTATTTTATTACGGCAACAGAAACAAAACCAAATCATATTAGCATTTGCACAAATGTACCAAAAACAATACACAAAACTGCAGTTTCCATGACATTTAAGGTTTAATGTCTTTAAAAGCATAAATGGCACATTTTATTCTTATTTTTTATTTTTGGAAAGATATAGTATAAAATTTTATTATTATTATTTTTAAAAATTTCAGTTCATTTAATTTACATCCCAGTGGGTGACCCTCGCTCCTCTCCTTCCAGCTCCCCTTTCCCTCCTTCTTCCTTCCCCACTCCCTTTCCCCCCAAGTAAAGGGGTCCGTCCCCTCCCCCTGAATCAACGTTCCCCAGCACATCAAGTCCTATAAAGACTGAGCATATCCTCATCCCCTGAGGCCAGGCAAGGCAACACTGCCAGGGGGAAGTGATCCAAAAGCAGGCAATAAAGTCCATGTTAGAAACAGTAACCTCCACACTTACCAGACACCCCATATGAAGACCAAGCAGTCCATAGGGCACATATGTATGGGGGCTAGATCCAGACCATCCAGACATCAACTCCTTAGTTGATGTCTCAATCTCTATAAGTCCCCTTGGGTCTAAGTTTTGCCTTTTTCTCAGACCTAATTCTATCAAGAAAGCTTCTGGAAGGGGCTGTTCACTCTGTGGATGGGTCTTTCTCCCTCACTTAATTCTTCCAGGAAATACTCTAACAGATTTTCTCAAAGGTGTGTCTTGTCATTGATTTTAAATTTAACCATATTTGCCAAATGAGATTAATCATCACATTCTGCCAAATTTATTTATTTTTAAAAGTTAACACTTTTCTAATAAAATTCAAAAGAACTGTATTATAGCCTTACACACCAGCTATAGTACAGTGCCGGAATTATTACATTAATATATATCAATTTAAGTGTTTTTGGAAATTGAACTAGTGATACATGCTCAGTGATTCCAATGTAATTTTATAAGAAAAGTCTAAAAAAAATAGATACATCAAGTGGCCACGCTAGTTAAGATTTTCAACCAGAACAAAAAACATGTAGAAAACTAAACGCAGAATTCTCAATAGAGGAATATCGAATGGCAGACATGCTCAATGTCCTTAGTCATCAGGGAAATGCAAATCAAAACGACCCTGAGATTCAATCCTACACACATCAGAATGGCTAAGATCAAAAATTCAAATGACAACACATGCTGGAGAGGTTGTGGAGAAAGGGGAACCCTCCTCCATTGCTGGTGGTAATGTAAAATTGTACAACCACTTTGGAAATTAATCTGGTGCTTTCTCAGAAAATTAGGAAGAGTACTACCTCAAGATCCAGCTATACCACTCCTAGGCATATATCCAAAATATGCCTAAGTATACAAGGACATTTGCTCAGCCATGCTCATAGCAGGTCTATTTTTAATAGCCAGATTCTGGAAGCAAACTAAATGTCCCTCAACTGAGTAATGGATACAGAGATTGTAGTACATTTACACAATGGAATACTACTCAGCAATTAAAAACGAGAAAATCATGAAATTTGCAGGCAAATGGTGGGAACTAGCAAAGATTATCCTTGTTGAGGTAACCCAGAAGCAGAAAGACACACAGGGTATATACTCACTCATAAGTGGATACTAGACATATAATATAGGATAAACCTAATAAAATTTGTACACCTAAAGAAGCTAAACAAGAAGGAGGACTCTGGCTAAAATGCTCAAACCCCATTCAGAAAGCCAAAGAGGATGGACATCAGAAGAAGGAGCAAACAGGGAATAGGACAGGAGCCTGCCACAGAGGACCTCTGAAAGGCTTTACCCTGCAGGGTATCAAAGCAGATGATGAAACTTATAGCCAAATTTTGGCTATAAGTTCAGAAGAGTGCAGGGAATCTTCTGAAAGAAGGGGGAAATAGAAAGACCTGGAGGTTACAGGAGCTCCACAAGGAGACCAAGAGAACCAAAAAATCTGGGCACAGGGGTCTTTTCTGAGACTGATAGTCCAACCAAGGACCATGTATGGAGATAACCTAGAACCTCTTCACAGATGTAGCCCATGGCAGTTCAGTGTCCAAGCAGGTTCCATAGTAATGGGAACAGGGACTGACTCTGACATGAACTGACTGACCTGCTCATTGATCACCTCCCACCAGGCCACATAGGAAGACAATGCAGCCACTCCTGATGAGACCTGATAGATGAGGATCAGAAGGAAGAAGAGGAGGACCTCCTCCATCAGTGGACTTGGGGAAGGGCATGCATGGAGAAGGGGGTGGGAGGGTGAGATTGGGAGGGGAGGCAGGATGGAGCTACAGGGGGGATACAAAGTGTAATTAATAAAAATTAAAATAAAAAAGAAAATAAAACTCAAATGACAACAAATGCTGGAGAGGATGTAGAGAAAGGGGAACCCTCCTCCATTGCTGGTGGGAATGTAAACTTGTACAACCACTTTGAAAATCAATCTGGCACTTTCTCAGACAATTAGCAATAGTGCTACCTCAAGATCCAGCTATACCCCTCCTAGGCATATATCCAAAATATGCTCAAGAATACAAGGACATTTGCTTAGCCATAATTATAGCAGCTTTATTCATAATATCCAGAATCTGAAAACAGTCCAGATGTCCCTCAATAGAGGAATGGATACAGAAATTGTGGTACATTTATGCAATGGGATAGTACTCAGCAATTAAAAAAAAGGAAATCATGAAATTTGCAGGCAAATGGTGGGAACTAGAAAAGATCATCCCAAGTGAGGTATCCCAGAAGGAGAAAGACACACATGATGTATACTTACTTATAACTGGATAATAGCCACATAATGCAGAATAAATACACTAAAATCTGTACACCTAAAGGAGCTAAGTAAGAAGAAGGATCCTGGGTAAGATGATCAGTCCTCACTCAGAAAGGCAAAAGGGATGGACACTGGTAGAGGGAGAAAACAGGGAACAGGACAGGAGTCTACCACATAAGGCCTCTGAAAGACTCTACCCAGCAGGGTATTGAAGGAGATACTGAGACTCATAGCCAAACTTTGGGTAGAGTGCAGGGAGAAAGAAGGGGGAGATAGAAAGACCTGGAGGTTACAGGAGCTCCACAAGGCGACCAAGAGAACCAAAAAATCTGGGTACAGTGGTCTTTTCAGAGACTGATACTCCAACCAAGGACTATGCATAACCTAGAACCTAGATAACCTAGAACCCCTGTACGAATGTAGCCCATGGCAGCTCAGTCTCCAAGTGGGTGTCTTAGTTATGGGAACAGAGATTGTCTCTGACAAGAATTCAGTGGCTGACTTTTTGATCAACTCCCTCTGAGGCTGGGGTGGGGGCAGCCTTAACAGTGCACAAAGGAAGACAATGCAGGCAGTCCTGATGAGACCTTATAGGCTAGGGTCAGAGGAAAGGGGAGGAAGGGGAGGAAGACCTCCCCTATCAGTGGACAGGGGAAGGGGCATGGGAGGAGAAGAGAGAAGAGGGTGGGCTGCGAAAGGGGTGAGAGAGGGGGATATAACTGTGATACAAAATGAATAAATCATAAGAAATAAATAAATAAACTAAGAAAAACATATGGTAGAATTAAACTCACCATTTAAAATAACCATAGCTAAATGACTATAAGTGAAATTTTTTAAAAATGAATATTCAATTAACATTTTGTAAGTTTTTAGGGTGCTCACCTGAAAAGGTACTGAACTTAGTCCACAGTAAAACATTTGGGATTCATTTGATTAGTTTAACTGACACAATTATAAGACTTGAAGAGCAGAGGAGGAACCAGACAAATTCTACCTAAAAAGAATTCCCAATGGTAGCTTTTAACTGGCAGCACAAATAAAGGCATTGTTGCAAGAGCCATGTATCTGCAGTCAAACAATCAAGTTAATGTAATCATTTTCAGATTTCAGCTTTCCATATAGGAAGTACTCAGAGACCAAGTTAAAATGCAGTCACAGGTTTCATATCCACTAAGATAGATTCTCAAATTGAGAATGCCAAGATGATTTTGGTGAACATTTCATTTTTAGAAGAGGTTTATTTTCCAAGATTACTAAATGATAAAGGAACAACTAATGGAACTAAAAGTATTAAATATAATTCACAAATTGGTAAAGTGGTTTAAAAACATCGCTGCTGGCTTACTCTAAACAGTCTTCCATTCCTTAGAACCATGGGATATAATTACACATTCACACAATTTATCAGTTTTTTTCCCATCCACTAAACTTATTTTAATAGCTCACTATAGTAAATAGTTCCTTACACTTTTTTGTATTTCTACCTTGTTTGGCCAAGATCGGCTTGTTTCTTATTGGAAGCAAGCTTTTATCAAGCTTGAAGCCATGGCATATTAAAAACTGAATAAGAAAACCAACAGTGTCAGTGAATATGAAGAAGCTTTCAGGGAAAATAATAAAAACTAAATGACTACACAATATTTTGTTTGGCACTAATTTTATTTAATTTGTTTTATTATGATAAATAAACAGCCACAGGTACTTTAGAGGGTTAATGTTAAGTACTTGCTTCTCAAAGTGTGCATTTTATTAACACTTGGGGCCAAATATTTTCCTAAAAACATATCTCAAGTTTTAAAAAGAAAACAACATTGCATATAGAAAAATCTACATCCTTATGAAGATATCAATGCTATGGAAAGATACATCTCTTCTGTTCTCGTTTTTTTTTTCATGCTAGAGTTGAATTTAGTTTTAAAAATTGGATTTGTAGCTATATACATTCCCACCAATTCTTTTCAATACTTAAAGCTGTCTTATCCTGTACAGGTAAAATGAAACCTGTAATTCTTCTTTAAACGTAGCTATATAATGATTCTGTAAACCATCCGATTGAAATTTTATTCACCTAATTCTTAATGAGAAAGTATTCATAAAAATGAGGACCATTCCTTCAATTTTGATCACTTCTTGCTTCAAAAAGCAGATACACAGAAACACCATCTTAAATGAACTTTATCATGGATTATAATTAATTTTCCATTTCATAAAAAAGATGTCTTTGCTATACTGAGCACAGAACATTCAAAATGAATTCTAATTCTACACACTACTATATAGTATACAATTGGTATTCTATATAACTACTCAACAAGTTTTAAGCATCAGAAAGTCATAATGCTCTGAATAAATAGCACTTCTCATTAACATATATGTATAGTATGCTCATAAGAACACTGTATAGATTACTAAATATATTAAAAAGTATAGATCTCTGGTGCTATTTATCATTGTACTTCATGGAACTCTATATTTATGACCACCATAGATTTTCATCAGTCTAATTTTAGTGTTGATATCATTCTTTTTATGAACAATAAATAATAAACATTAAAAGATTATTTTTTGTATGCTTTTTATTTTTTTATTTTTATTAATTACACTTTATTCATTTTGTATCCCCCCATAAGCCCCTCCCTCCTCCCCTCCCGATCCCACCCTCCCTCCCCTTTCTGCATGCATGCCACTCCCCAAGTCCACTGATAGGGGAGGTTCTCCTCTCCTTTCTGATCTTAGTCTATCAGTTCTCATCAAAAGTGGCTGCATTGTCCTCAACTGTGGCCTGGTAAGGCTCCTCCCCCCTCAGGGGGAGGTGATCAAAGAGCAGGCCAATCAGATTATGTCAGAGGCAGTCCCTATTTCCATTACTATGTAACCCACTTGGACACTGAACTGCCATGGGCTACATCTGTGCAGGGGTTCTAGGTTATCTCCACGAATAGTCCTTGGTTGGAGTATGAGTCTCTGATTCACCGATGCAAGCCTTTGAACATAGTATATTCATACTAAACACCTTCACGTAACTCTGCCATTACGCTATTAAAATATTTTACATGCCTGAGTAATTCAAGCAACAAGTTCTATCTTTCATATCTCTTTTCTGCCTCCCTCCATTCAAGTAAGTTTGCCAAAATGCTTTCTGGTATTTTGGAAATACAATGTCAGCCATCTTTGGGTGATGAATGATACATTAAACTTAATCCTTGTATTTCCTTATTTACTAGGAGAGAAAACAATAATAAATAAAACAATGTTAATTAAAAGGTCATTTAAAGGAAATAAATTGCTGGCCGTGGTGGCATATGCCTGTAATCCAAGCATTCAGTGAGGCAGAGGCAGGTGGAGCTCTCTGAGTTCGAGGCCAGCCTGATCTATAAAGCAAGTCCAGGACAGCCAAGGCTACACAGAGAAACCCTGACTTGACCACCTCTTCCTCAAAAAAAGGAAATAAATTATGATTAGTAATTCTGATTTATCTCTCTGAAAGAAGAGATGGTATTTTAGTTCACTTAAGTGGCATTTGAATCAGAAATCTGGGAATTCATGGGAACTCATGGCAAAGTAACACTTCAGGTTGTATAAAAAAACTGAACAATGGCAAAATCAGCAAGGAAGATGAAGACTTTTTTGGTTAGCTCCAAAACTCTTTATTATGATTGTTTGTGGTTTTCTGGAATGTTTTCCCTCTGTTGCAAGAAAAGTTTCCTTAATGAAGAGTGAGAAGAACACTTATCTTTGGGTGTTAAATATTTGGGACAAATGTTTAAATTTTTGGTAAGGATTTAGTAAATTAGTAGTTGTAGATTCTCCACCAATAACCATGACTTTACTAGTACTGAATAGTTAGCTATGTTTCCTGTACTATGTATGGTTTCCTACTTCTTGAATGGGTCTCAGGTCCAATTAGAGAGCTGTTGGTTATCAACAGTTATGACTACCACCACCACCACCACCACCACTACTACTACAATATTAGGGTTATTATGTCATGCTGGTTGTTGATGCGGTTCATTGGCATCATAGCTGGAAAGGAATTTTGGTTGCCTCCTTCTTTGGAACCTTTCATGATGACTTTTGATATCAGGTAGGGAGGCATTAAAGTCAAGTCATCCAAGGGCAAAAGCAATAATCTGCATGTTTCAAGAGTCTCTTGGACAATCCCAATCAACAACTTAAAAGTGGGCTTATTGTGTCTGGGATTTTTGTTAGGTGGTTTGTGGCCCTTAGAGGAAACATTGTCAGCCCAGACAGGAAAAAGTTTAGTCAAACTATATAAATGTGTATATATATATATGTATATGTATATGTATGTATATGTATATATGTATATATACATATTTATATATACATATCTATAAATATATATACATATTTATATATATGTAAATATACATATGTATACACAGAAACATGTATTATAGGCGGAGTTTTTAGTAAATAGTTAATGCTATGATTCCTTATGGCTTTTTCACATATCAATGCTAGTTATCTAACTGGAGAAGTGTAAAAGTGGGGGTCACTTTAGGGAGTGGTCAGAGAGGTAAATACAGAAGAAGAGAGTAGGGTAAATGGGAGTAATGGCATAATTAATCTGGTTTGGGAAATGGGAAAAGGAAGGAGGCTCTTTAGGGAGGGGGAGGTAGCTAAACATAAGAAGAGCTTAAAATAACAATAGCTTCACTTTTTTTTTTTTGCTTACTTCAAGATTCCTTTATTTTTATTATGTATGTATTGTTGGTTTGAGTTTGTGCGTGTAAATGTGATGCCTCTAGAGGCTAGTAGAGGGCACCCCAGAGCTGAAGTGATAGCTGTGACCTACGTGACAGGGGTGGCGGGAACTGAATCAGGTCCTAGGAAAGACCAGTATGAGTTCTTAACCTCTGAGCCATCTCAGGCCCTGTTTGCATTTTTGTTTTGTTTTATTTTTGTTGTTGTTGTTTGGTGAGACATGGTTTCTTTGTGTAGCCTTGACTATCCTCGACTCCCTTTGTAGACTAGGCTGTCCTCGAACTCACAGCAATCTATCTCAAGTGGATCTAAGAGTTTGAGGCTAGAACTACACAGTGAGATCCTATCTGAAAAAAAGAGGAAGGGAGGGAGGGAGAGAGAGAAGAAGGGAAAGAGAGAATGTAGCCATCTAAAACATTTCACAGCAGTCTAACTGTGATCCAAATACAGCTAATTTTACAAAGACCACAGTAGTCTAACAGAGGGCCACTACTTCCTAAAAATGTTGGGATGTCTTTATTCTATAGTGACCCAAAGTGATTTTAACAGTTCATCTATCTATCTTCAGAAGACTGTTTAAAATATCTTTATAGGGCCTGGAGAGGTAGCTCAGTGATTTAGGGCACTGGCTGCTGTTCTAAGGAACTCAAGTTCAATTCCCAGCACCCACAAGGCAGATCACAACCATCTACAGCTCCAGTCCCAGGGGACCCAATCCCCTCTCCTGACCTCTGCAGGCACCATGCACATGCTGCATGGACATTTATGAAAGCAAAACAGCCATACATATAAAACAAAAAAAGGGAAAGCTCTCTTTCTAATGCAGAGAAATAAGCTACATAATCATTTATTAGCCTCAGAAATAACCATAGGACTCTTGGAAACAATGGCTGCTTTAAGCTGGCAGAAAAATGTTAACTTTTTACCAACGTAACATTTGGGGGGATTAAACATCAATTCCATGTAGCATTTTATATTTAGCAGTTGTGTTTCTCATGGGATGAGAAGTCACCAACTTGGTAAAGTGTTTTATTGGCAAACACCTTTGGTAAGACCAAAACTCCTACCAAAGGGAAAGAGAGGAATGCCCCACCTCCCCAAGCATTCAGTCACTATGTAAGGGCTGCCTGTCAGTGAGAAGGGAGAGCATTGCTGTGTTCTCAGAACACTGCGGTGCTCTGCAGCCCCAGCCTGTTGCTCAGAGAGAAACATGTGAATGTCCAGGACGTTTGTCATGTATGTATTTTAAGTGGGAAGGAGCAGAGGCTGGTTTTGTCCTGGCAGCTTTACTGCTTCTGGGTTGGCATATCACAATATGGCATGTTTTCTGTAAGAAGATCTTTCCTGGGAACCAGTTTCAGTGTGTCGTGGTCAGTGTGAATATCTTGAATAACAGATGTTCTGAGTAATAGTTCACCATCGGAACCTATTTTCATCATCTCTTTTATTTTCTCCAGAGAGGTCTCACTTTTATGTTTTTTGAATTCATTTACCTTTACTCTAGCTGCTTCTAATGTTCTCCTATCATTAAAAAAAAAAAACAGTTGATATAGTTCCACTTGCCATTCTTTTCTGTGGCCCTCATTTTTATCATATGCATGTTTGTATAAGTTTTCTTTCTTGCATTGTATCTCTTCTTCCTTTTGGAATTGATTTGCTTCCATTTTTCAGCTTTATATCTTTGGAATGATCTGTGCATTTATTTTTTTTTTAGAATCCTTAGTGATATATGAGTTAGTCTAATCACCCAATGTGTTTGTAAGAATTTAGTGATCATGAAATGTAAAAGATGAGCTTTACACTACTATCTTTTGATAAGAGACACTGATACTATGTTTGTTAAATACCCTTTCTTAATATGTCATAATATTATTGATTTGTGTACTTTAGCTATCTAAACATAAAACCTGAAGGACATTGTAGTATTTGAAATAAGCCAGACTCAGAAAGACTTTTACTTCATGGTCTCACTTACACATGGAGTATAAAAAGCAAAGTTAAACTCATAGTACCAAGAAGTAGAATGCTGGTTACAAGAGTTACAAGGTGTGAGATAGATGTTCAAAAGGTGCAAACTTTCAGTTACAAGGTGAATAGTTCTTTCCCTAAGGATGTACTTCAGGAGTAGAGGGCTTATAGGGCTTTTCCAACATGCAGACTGTCCCAGGTTTCATTTCCACAACAATAAAACTAAACAGAAGAGAATGAATAGTTCCAGAGACCTGGTGCACATTATGACGATGATCGAAAATAACAGTGTATTGTATAATTAAAATTTGCTGAAAGGATAGATAAGAACAAGAGCACAATTGTGTAAAGTGATAGACATGTTAATTACTTTGATTGTGGCGATTATTTCATAATATATACATATGTCAAAATACTGTACATAGATACCTTAAATATATAGTTTTGTTAGTAATATTTAAATGAGCTGGAAAACTATGAGTAGGTATTTTCAAAGGAAAAATTGCTAATAGAGGATCTACACAACCAGTCTTACCAAGAAAAAAATATTTTTATCAAAGTGAAGAATGATACAAGTCTGGATGCCAAGGAGAAGAGAGTAGCATGATTTGAAAAGCATAGGAGTAAGGATTCAGTGTATTCAGGGAAATAAGCATAATTTGATTTTACTAAACTTTGAACTATGACACAAAGCTACAGAAATATAAAGCTAAAGAGGTAGGCTGGCAATCAATTTTTAAAAAAGCTTAAAAAGTTTTAAATCCCTGAGGATATAAATAGAAGAATATTATGATATCAATTCTTCTTTGGTAGTAAGAGTTAAGGGACCAAAGAAGAGTGGAAGAGAATACTGCCAACAAGGTTTTCGGCAAAGATTTTTAATTGACTTATTTCCATTCTTTCTGTTAGATTATAGAATGACACTGTGTACAGTTTTTATTTACATCTTGTCAGTGAAGTACATAAAGATTATTTAGGTGATTTTGTTGGTTTATGGCTTCTTAAGACAAAGTTCCATGTAGCCCAGGTTGACCTAAAATTCTCTGTGTAGCCCAGGATGACCTTGAATTTCTGCTACTCCTGTGTCCATCTCCTAAGTGTTGTAATCATAAGTGTGCCTTAGCATGTCCAACCCTTTGGTTCCTTTATTAAAACAAATATATTGAAGGAATGTTATAATAACAAAACTTGTAAACATACAAAACTTTTATAAACCAGGCACGCCGTTTGATATCTACAATTTTAGCAGTCAGAGGCTGAGCTGTGAGAAAAGAGAGTTAAAATCAACTTGGATTATATAGCCATAGCATGTCATTTGTTTTGTTTTTAAGACAGGGTTTCTTTATATAGTCCTGGCTCTTTTGGGACTAACTATGTAGATCAGGCTAGCCTCTGTGTCCCAAGTGCTGGGATTAACATTCTTAGTTGCCACACCTAGCTACAGACCCTGTAAATTTAAAAGTCATATAAGGGGACAGTGAAATGGGTCAGTGGGTAAACACTTTTAACAAACCAAATGAACTGTTTGATTCCCTAAAACCCCATGTTGGGAAAGAACTGACTCCTACAACTTGTTTTCTGACCTGTACACATATTTCTATATACATAAACATATACATACAAAATGTAATGAAAATGCATAAAATCAATAGATTCTGTTGGTTGAATTATTAGTACAAGGTTACATTGTCATGTTTTGCTGGCTCAAGTTCAATATTTTAAGAATTTATATTTCAACATGAAAAATTAGAACATTATTAGGTTAAAAAACTGAAAAAAAGGTGGAAAAACTGAGTATTCATTTTAGAGAGTTAGCCTTCAGACAATGCTCTGAAAAACCAATGAGAAGAAAAGGAAAACTCAATTGGTATCTTTTACTTTTTCTATTTAGTTTTTTTTTTCCAAGATAGTTTCTCTGTGTTGGTATAATGTTCTTGTGGAATGTATATACAACTTACCCTTGTTCATTCAAATGCTGATTTCTCTACCCCACTATCTGGTTTCAATCCGGACATTGCATTGTGATGTTTATTCTAAGCATCACCTGTCTCAAGTTTGTGTAAACATGCCACCATTTGTTCTCTGTGTTGCCAATAAAACAACCAGCCAAAGCTGTGCAGTGGAGAGAATAGGGTGGGACATCCTGGTCAGGAGGGGAGGAGAAGGAAGCTAGTGAGAGGAGTCAGAGAGAGATATCTGCAGGAGAGGACTTGGAAGCACGAGGAGAGATGAACTGGACCTAAGATATGACTAAAGGCAAGTATAATGTGGGAAATCCGAATGGGAGAAAACTATGTGGGCTGGGGGGGGGGGGGATTAGAATGGAGTAACCTTTGCCCAGAATTTTGCTCTAAGTTAATTAAATAAATCATAGTCTCTGTGTGATGATTTGGGTACACAGCTAGTTTAGGAATAACCACTGCTTAACGAAAAGATAAATGAATAATAAATACTAATAAGCAACAACAGTTGGCCTTGAACTAAGAGATCCATGTATTTCTGCATTCTGAGTGCTTGGATTAAAAGCATACACCACCACTTTTTCTTGTTTTAAAATATCAAGCTGCTGATGTACCAGTCAGTTAGAAAATGTATTCTAATTATAGTATTACATTACCTTAATCAGTATTAATTCATTTTCAAGTTAAGAACTTTCAATGAAAGAAACAATTATATTCTTCTATACCCACAATTATTAATAGACTCATTGTTTTCCTATAAAAAGGCCACTTAACAGTCAAACTGTCTGGTAACATTCCATACAATATTTCTGTTAACTAAATTTGAGAAGCAGAATGCAATGTTTACAAGTAATACTTACACAGCTAGAAATTTTCATAAATATGGACTAGAATATGTAGGCTAATGGTAATGTGTGTCTTTGAGGAAGATCTCTAAGCAGAAGGGGGGGACTTTATAAGGATTTCTCTGAAATAAAATGAAATTTCAAGGTGTCAATGTGAAACGCTGGACCATGTGTGCCAGCTAGCTATGCTCTTCTCTACTTCTTTCTGTCATTTAATGTTTTTCAAAGTTCTAAAACAAAACAGGAAGACAGCATTACCTATATTTTCCAGGATAGCATATGGGACAATACTGAAATGGCAAGGACATGAGAACTAATATAGCCATTTCAAAAGGAGCACTAGAATTGTTAGTTTATGTTAACTGTAGCATTTGCTGTCTCTTGCTGATTGATAAGATATAGGCTATTAGTTTAAAATACAAGGTTAATTACACGAATACAGTTTTGGAATCTTTTGAGGCCATGGATTTCACAAAGAAATAATCATGCAGTATATGGTTGGTTCTTCCATACCTTATATAACATTACTTTGTAATAGTTTACTTCATTTCACTCCAGTAAGACCACCAAAAAAGAAGCCAAATTCAGTTATCTTTTTTTTATGTGTAAATGTTTTGTCTTAGTCCCCAGAGAGATTTGAATTCAAGTTTATTCTTTGTCATTAAAAAATTGTATAGGCATAGAAGTTCCTTTTTATATTTTTTTTAATTTTATTTTTTTCTTATCAGTTACATTTTATTAACTCTTTATCCCAGCCGTGTCCCGCTCCCTCATTCCCTCCCAGTCCCTCCTTCCCTCCCTCATCTCTACCGTGCCCCTTTCCAAGTCCACTGATGGGGGGACCTCCTCCTCATTCATCTGATCCTGTTTTATCAGGTATCTTCAGGACTGGCTGCAAAACCCTCCTCTGTGGCCTAACAGGACTGCTCCTCCGCCAAATTCAGTTATAACCATTAGTTTTTTACTTGAAAATGAAGAACAAATGTTACAGTACTTGAGTGGATAAACAAACCTTTTCACGTATGAAGATTATGGGGTATAGAGAAAAAGTAGGTCTGATTAGTTACGGAGCTAATCAGACCCCCCCCCCATCCAAAGAATTTCAAATATTCAAGATTTAACTGAAAGCCACAAGTGACTAGAAAATTAGTTATATTAAGCCAGGCATGGAGGTGCATACCTGTAATCCCAGCACTCGGGAGGCAGAGGCAGGTGGATTCATTGTGAGTTCAACGTCAGCCTGGTCTACAAAGCAAGCCCAGGGCATCCAAGGCTCTGTTACACAGATAAACCCTGTCTCAAAAAAAGAACATAATTTCTGTAATTTTAGTATATTTTTGGCCAGTCTGGAGCAGTGAATTAATTTCCATAATAAAATGTTTGTTAATTTTCTGTACATGCTGAGTTAATTCTTAATCTTTCCTAAGAAACTATCTATATTTTCAAAAAGGAACTTTATAGACAACTGCTTTTCACCGTAATTTATTCAGGTGCTCCATGTATTATATGAAGTTAATTCATAAGTATTTTATAAATATTTTATTACACTGATTTTCAATGTTCACATTCTATAATAAATGTTTTACAGGTGAAATATAAAAACGTAACTTTCAAAATCATCTTTTGAAAACAAAATATGTACTTGCCAAACTGCTTTAGTTTCTTCAAACTTCTATTTTGTACAAAAAAGATTGAGTTACACAGTTTGAAAACACTGTGAATGTGAGTTTTGTTATAAACCTTAATGTGCATGATCTCAGCAGATATTTAAGAAAAATAACTGAGTCTTTTACTCAATGAGGTTCTGTATTACCTAAAAGATATCAAGAGGTTTGTATTCATAAAATGACTGTAACATTTTTTTGTAATTTAAAGCTTTTCTCATTTCCAGATGTTCAAGTTAATTATTATAAAGACAATCTAACATCCTAAGGAAAAGAAAATCGATAGGATATCAGTGAGAGAATTTTTCCCTTGTGACAATCACAACTAAATAGTTCAAACAAAAATAAACACCATATGCTATCAGAAATAAAAACATATATTATGTATTATTTCTCTAAGATTTCCCACCCGGTTGGAAGAACCTGATGTTACAATGTATTCAAATAAATTCCTACTATTAGCATTAAAAATTCATAAACCCATATATCTCTTATCTACTTAAATTGTATTTTTTTGGAAAAAGTAAAATCATGTATTTACAGCAAGTGCAGTATTTTAAAAGTACTATTTTTTTCAGGCATTGATTAATATTCTAGATTGATGACAATGAAAAGAGAATACTTAGGTCATAATAAATGTAAGCAATAGCAGAAGCTCAATTTATAAGTTTAATTGGCTATGCCTTTTAAGGAAATAGTCTATGCACCAGGTGCCCATTTAAGGTTTCTTAATACTAGCATTGAATGATCATGACCTAGAATGTAATTCTTGAGCAAAATTCAATAAGCCATTGTGTTTCCTCTCAATAGATCACATTTAAAATTTTCTGACTTAAGAAGTTAAGCAGCAAAAAAAAAAAAAAAAAAAAAAGTCAAGTAGTCCAATTAAAAATGGGGTACAGACCTAAACACAGAAGTCTCAATAGACAAATATCAAATGGCAGAGAACCACTTAAAGAAATGCTCAACATCCTTAGTCATCAAGGAAATGCAAATCAAAGCGACCCTGAGATTTCACCTTAAACCCATCAGAGTGGCTAAGATCAAAACTCAAGTGAGAACACATGTTGGAGAGGATGTGGAGAAAGGGGAACCGTCCTCCATTGCTGGTGGGAATGTAAACTGGTACAACCATTTTGGAAGTCAATCTGGTACTTTCTCAGACAATTAGGAATAGCACTTCCTCAAGATCCAGCTATATCACTCCTAAGAATATATATCAAAAAGATGCTCAAGTATACAAGGACATTTGCTCAACCATGATCATAGCAGCTCTATTTGTAACAGCCAGAATCTGGAAACAACCCAGATCTCCCTCAGCTGAGGAATGGACACAGAAATTGTGGTACATTTACACAATGGATTACTAATCAGCAATTAAAAACAAAGAAATCATGAAATCTGCAGGCAAGTGTGGGAACTAGAAAATATCATTTTGAGTGAGGTATCTCAGAAACAGAAAGACACACATGGTATATACTCACTTATAAGTGGATATTAGACATATAATATAGGATAATCATACTAAAATCTGTACTCCGAAAGAAGCTAAGGAAGAAGGAGGACTCTGGGGAAGATGCTCAATCCTCACTCAGAAAGGCAAACAGGACAGACATTGGAAGAAGGAGAAAACAGGGAACAGGACAGGAGCCTACCACAGAGGGCCTTTGAAAGACTCTACCCAGCAAGGTATCAAAGCAGATGCTGAGACTCATGGCCAAATTTTGGGCAGAGTTCAGGGAATCTTTTGCAAGAAGGGGGAGATAAGAAGACCCAGAGGGGATAGGAGTTCCACAAGGAGAGCAACAGATCCCAAAATCTGGGCCCAGGGGTCTTTTCTGAGACTCATACTCCAGCCATGTACCATGCATGGAGATAACCTAGAACCCCTGCACAGATGTAGCCGATGGCAGCTCAGTCTTTAAGTGGGTTTCCTGGTAATGGGAAGAGGGACTGTCTCTGACATGAACTCAGTGGCTGGTTCTTTGATCACTTCCCCCTGAGGGGGGAGCAGCCTTACCAGGCCACAGAGGAAGACAATGCAGCCAGTCCTGATGAGACCTGATTGGCTAGGGTCAGAGGGAAGAGGAAGAGGACCTCTCCTCTCAGTGGACTTGGGGAGGGGCATGGGAGGAGATGAGGGAGGGAGAGTCGGACTGGGAGGCGATAAGAGAGGGGGTTACAGCTGGGATACAAAGTGAATAAACTGTAAGTTATAAAAATAAATTAAAAAAATAAAAAAATTCTGAACATGCACTGTCTTTTTAAAAAGGGAAACACTCTAGGGTGATGAAATTTGATTATGCACATATAATTGGTTGTGGTCAGTAAATTATGAGTTAATGCATTATTTCTTATTTCCAAGTAGAAGCTTGATGGAGAAACGCACAGTTCAGTCTATCCTCTTGCATGCTATGATGACCAGCGGTAGAGGAGGCTACCTTCTCACACAGGGCTCTGAAGTGAATACATTATATAGTAGAGCTAACAACCCAGAGTAGATGTGTAATATGAGCACTGCTATTTAAGCCACTAACATTTCTGGATTGCTACTCAGCATAATCTATTTTATCGTAATTGAATTACTTCTCCATCAAATGCAAAGGAAAATGAGATATAAATGCATACTAATATACAACAAATACAGTTTAATACAAAAAACTATGTCACTAATTTTCTAGGTTATCTTTTCATTTCAGGAAATATGGGTGCAATTTTTTCAGTAGTGTAATTCACAGGATAATATATTATCAGTCTCGGGTTACTGCTATCTTAATTGTGTGTCTACTCTTCTGCCGTTTTGTGTTCAACAAGAGCTTCATCTCCTTTTTGTAGGTTTGATTCAACCTCATCTCTTCTAGTTACTTAATTCTGATCAGTTATTAGGCTGATATCAATGATATACAATTGATATACCACTGATACAAATGACATGCTTGATGTTGGTGTCATTCTTGTCCAACCTAAAGCATATGCTATTTAAAAAAACAACTTCAACTAGTAACTATTTTTGTTAGTTTGCTGTTTTCATCTTACATAGATATGAAAAATCTGTTATACAGCCTATGTCGAGACTAATATATAATCTTAGTATGATCCAGGCATAGTCTGATATGTAATAAATGATTAAAATATCATTAGTACTTCTTGTTTATCTAACTAGTTCCTTTTCTTGTCTGTTGCTACTACAAAAGAGTCAAACACTGTCACTCCTTTAATTACAAACACATAATAATAAGCAAAATGTTTGCAATAAATAGCACTGACAGCAGAGACTAATGGATGCACTAAGTCCTGAGAGTAAGTAATGTTCGAGTGTTTGAGTCCTAAACAGGACATTTATACTACCCACCCAATGCCCAAGAAGCATTCAGGAAGGAAGTACTGAAAGAATGTAATAGCTGGGTTTGGGGGAGAAGGCCTGTACAATGCGAGGTATCACACATCTCATGCTAATTATGGTTTTATAGCAGCAGCCTCGGGCCTACACAAAACCGGGCCTATCAACAGTCAATCATGGAGTGGGGTAGGTCTCAAGGGGCCCTAAAACTTCCTACTGACCTACTTGTTATGGATGGTTTCAGGGAGAATGACAGATATTGTATCCAGTTATATACCCACTGGTGAGCCTAGATGTTCTTATGGGTAACTATAGATAACCCTGGTTATATTCAGCAGGTTACAAAAGAAAACAAAAAGACATGAATAACAGAAAGAGATTCATAAGAAAGAAGGAGAGGTAAAAGAAGATTGTAGAGGAGGGTTTCAGGAAAGGTGGCAGGTGACAGTAATCAGAATGCCATAAATATATATATATATATATATTCACATAACACATTCACTAAAAGTTAAAATAAAATAACATCTATCATTCCAAATAACAAATCTAATACTTTTAGACACATGTTTACTGTAGAGAGAGATTGTGAGCCGTGTGTGTGTGTGTGTGTGTGTGTGTGCATTTGAGACAGGGTCTCAATGTAGCCTTGGCTAGTATGGTACTTCATTAGATAGACAAGGCTAGTCTTGAGATTGAAGTCATTCCCTTGCCTTTATTTTCCAAGTGCAGGGATTACAGGTATGTGCCACCATATCTGGCATATGAGCCATTTTTAGTTATGAATTCTAAACTTCATCTAGGCTCTCAGCTGATCATGCTCTTGGCTGTTATCCCTTACAGATAACGGAATCTTAGGAACCACAATTCTCAATACTTTAGCCTTTAGGAAAGAATGCAAAATCTGCATGTGTAGCATCCTTTACCCACAGTGATCTTTGGCTAATCTTTGGTAAACACTGTTTTTGGTCATATATATTTTTTCTTCCCTCCTCACGTTCCTCTTTTGTTAAAGTATAATTAGAACACATTGATTACCACAAATGGCTCTATATTAGAAATATTAGAAGTATTACCTGTGACATCATTTAATAAATACTAATCATTTAATAAATACTAATATCAAGTCCCACTACACAGTCTTATTAATAGGTATTGAATGTTGGCCAAGCATTTGTACTTGCAAAACCTCTTTTTCAAAATTTTAAGATAAAGCTATACTTGAGGAGTAATGAGGACCTTGATTAAAACCTTAAACAATGTCAAGCTTATGTCATATCCCTAACTTTGAATTTAGTCAATGGTAAAATAGACAGTAACCAAGTATGAAAGTATATTATGTAATCCTAGCATTTGGGAGTTTGGGGAAGTAAAATTATGAATTTATGGCAATATGAGCTAGGTACTGAGACCCTGTCTCCAAAGAAAAAAATAAGATAATCATATCTGGTATAACTCCTTAACTTGGTTTTTAGGGATATCATGTGAAACTATTACACCAACTTCAAAAGAGAAATGTTGTAGACTATATATATATATATATATATATATATATATATATATATATATAT